>NC_042992.1:29834345-30134345 GCF_901001165.1 Salmo trutta | reverse complement strand
TGGATAGGTTGAATAGGCATTTGCTCTCGACTCCTTTTCTACCACTAGATGGCATCATTGAGACATGTTTATACACTCATAGTTGGGTGTGCTGAGAGAGCCAAAGGAAGACGGCAAATGTTCTTAAATAGATTCAACGCTAGTGCATTTATTTTCGATAGCAGTTTGGGGGGGGATTTGTAACAACAGCCCTTTATTAACTGTGTGATCATTTAAGAGGGGAAACAGCCTGTTTTCTTAGGGTACCTGAATTTGAGATATTGAGGGTATAGAGTTTAAATTCGCCTCTTTACATGTGAAAATGATTTCGTGCCTATGTTTGTGAAAGTGTGTTTGTGTTGGCCTTGTGTGTGGGAGCTAATCTTTATGAATTGATTATATAAGCTGTGATATCCAGTGCAGCAAGGGATACTGTTGGCATCCAGATGGTATTTATCTTTGGCTTAATTAACACAGTTTCAGTTATGAAAAGGATCAAACGACTGAAGTCACAGTTGCCATGCCTCTTTTTTGATACACTGCATTCAGTGGTGTAAGGTACTTAAGAACTACTTAAGTCATTTTTGAGGGTATCTGTACTTTACTTTACTATTTATATTTTTTACAACTTTTACTTTTACTTCACGACATTCCTAAATAAAATAATGTACTTTTTACTGCATACATTTCCCCTGACACCTAAAAGTACTCGTTATATTTTGAATGCTTAGCAAGACAGGAAATGGTCCAATTCACACACTTATCCAGAGGACATCCCAGGTCATCCCTTCTGCCTCTGATCTGGCACACTCACTAAACACATGTGCTTCGTTATTAAATGAAGTCTGAGTGTTGGAGTGGGCCCCTGGCTATCCGTAAATTTAAAAAGCAGGAAAGTTGTGCCGTCTTGTTTGCTAAATATGAGCAGATTGAAATTATTTAACTTTTGATACTTAAGTATATTTTCGCAATTACATGTACTTGTTATACTTAAGTATATTTAAAATCAAATACTTTTAGACTTTTACTAAAGTCATATTTTACTGGGTGACTTTCACTTTTACTTGAGTAATTTTCTACTAAGGTATCTTTTGATTTTACTCAAGTATGAAAATTGGGTACTTTTCCCAACACAGACTGCGTTAAGCTGGGCCTGGGGGGTAGCTAGAGTGGTGTTTGTGTGTGATGGCGGAACAGAGTGAGCATAATAAGCAGAATCCTGCTTTAGGCCCCGTCTCCACGTGAACCAGGGTGCCAGGGCTTTCCCATGAGCCAAGCCAGGTGTTCTTTGCATTAATGAATGGACGGTAATTAAGAAACGGTTGAATTATGGTGTAAAGCTCTAATTATAAAATGCAAGAAAGTGCTGCTAATTGTGATTATGATAATAACCCCGCTCCGAGCAGAATCTTAAGCAAATTTCTCAGATCCTGACCAAGGTTGGCCCCAGCTAATCTTTTCACTGTCAGCAACATGAAAAACAGTGTTATCAGAATTCGAACAGTGTGTGTGTGCGTGCGTGCGTGGAGTGTGTGTTTGTGTGTATATGCACTTGTGCAGTGACAGCAATGAGGTGAACCCTGAATGCAACTTTTCTTATGGTTGTTTGGAGAAAGTTTCAGGGTCTCCACCATATAAGTAAACTGTACATAGCCCATCTGTAAAAAGCCCATCTATCTACCTACCTCATCCCTACCTCATCCCCATGCTTATTTATTTATCTTGCTCCTTTGCACCCCAGTATCTCTACTTGCACATTCATCTTCTGCACATCTACCATTCCAGTGTTTAATTGCTATATTGTAATTACTTTGCCACCATGGCCTATTTATTGCCTTAACTTACCTCATTTGCTCTCACTGTATATAGACTTTTTGTTTTCTTTTGTTCTACTGTATTATTGACTATGTTTTGTTTATTCCATGTGTAACTCTGTTGTTGTATGTGTCGAATTGCTTTGCTTTATCTTGGCCAGGTCGCAGTTGCAAATGAGAACTTGTTCTCAACTAGCCTACCTGGTTAAATAAAGGTGAAATGAATAAATATAAATAAAAAATGTGAATAACACACGGCCCCAAATGGGGTTGCATTGTGGGCCTTGATCCCAAGGTCATAGGGTCAGTAAGAGGTGAAGAGAGGCTAGTGCTTATGAACACTTTATGGAGTTCCTCCTTCTTTTCAAAGGACATGTGGCCCTTTAAGCAAAGGGAAGCTAGCGGTAATTGAAAACTGGTCAAAAATGTGCTGTCTGACCCCGCCCCAAGTGCAAAGTGCTTTTCACTCTGTAATGATCAGCCACCCCAACCCCCATGGGTAGAAGGAAAGAAAGTTTATTTGGAAAATATTTGATTATGCAGTATATTTCCTTCCTTTTCCCTTGTAGCCTACTTCAACAAGTGTAATAAAAAAAGGTTCATATTTAATCATTCTCAATATACTGTACTTGTCATTTCCATTGAAAAACATACCATCTACTGTGACCTCCTAAATTATTTGCACCCTAGGTATATGAACAAAAAAGGCTGAGAAAAAATCTCATTGTTGTTTATCAGCTTGATTGTACACACAAAATATCATATTAATCTAACTTTTAATTGAGTTAAAATAGTATTTTTTTGTGTATCGTCATCAAAAAAGAATTTTATTCAAAAACATGCATGTAACAATTATTGACACCCCTACATTTAGTACTTTGTACACCCTCCCTTTGCCAAGATAACAACTCTGAGTCGTCTCCAAGAATGTTTGATGAGGTGGTAGAACACACCCTCCCTTTGCCAAGATAACAGCTCTGAGTCGTCTCCTAGAATGTTTGATGGGGTGGGAGAACACACCCTCCCTTTGCCAAGATAACAGCTCTGAGTCGTCTCCTAGAATGTTTGATGAGGTGGGAGAACACACCCTCCCTTTGCCAAGATAACAGCTCTGAGTCGTCTCCTAGAATGTTTGATGGGGTGGGAGAACACACCCTGCCTTTGCCAAGATAACAGCTCTGAGTCGTCTCCTAGAATGTTTGATGAGGTGGGAGAACACACCCTCCCTTTGCCAAGATAACAGCTCTGAGTCGTCTCCTAGAATGTTTGATGAGGTGGTAGAACACACCCTCCCTTTGCCAAGATAACAGCTCTGAGTCGTCTCCTAGAATGTTTGATGGGGTGGGAGAACACACCCTCCCTTTGCCAAGATAACAGCTCTGAGTCGTCTCCTAGAATGTTTGATGAGGTGGTAGAACACACCCTCCCTTTGCCAAGATAACAGCTCTGAGTCGTCTCCTAGAATGTTTGATGAGGTGGTAGAACACACCCTCCCTTTGCCAAGATAACAGCTCTGAGTCGTCTCCTAGAATGTTTGATGAGGTGGTAGAACACACCCTCCCTTTGCCAAGATAACAGCTCTGAGTCGTCTCCTAGAATGTTTGATGGGGTGGGAGAACACACCCTCCCTTTGCCAAGATAACAGCTCTGAGTCGTCTCCTAGAATGTTTGATGGGGTGGGAGAACACACCCTCCCTTTGCCAAGATAACAGCTCTGAGTCGTCTCCTAGAATGTTTGATGAGGTGGTAGAACACACCCTCCCTTTGCCAAGATAACAGCTCTGAGTCGTCTCCTAGAATGTTTGATGAGGTGGTAGAACACACCCTCCCTTTGCCAAGATAACAGCTCTGAGTCGTCTCCTAGAATGTTTGATGAGGTGGGAGAACACACAGGAAGGGATTTAAGACCATTCCTCCATACAGAACCTCTCCAGATCTTGGTCCTCGGTTGTGGACTCTCCTCTTCAGCTCATCCCACAGGTTTTCAATAGGGTTTAGCTCAGGGGACTAGGACGGCCATTGCAAAAGCTTCATTCTCTGGTGAGTGAATGATTTTCATCTGGATTTGGAGGTTTGCTTTGGATCGTTGTCCTGCTGGAAGATCAAACGACGACCCAGTTTTAGCCTCCTGGCAGAGGCAGACAGGGTTTGGCCTAAAATCTCCTGGTACTTGATGGAGTCCATGATGCCATGTATCCTAACAAGGTTCCCAGGGCCCTTAGAAGTGAAACAGCTCCACAACATCACAGATCCACCACCATGCTTCACAGTGGGGATTAGGTTATATTCTGCATGACCATGGCTCTTTTTACGCCAAACCCACCTCTGGTGTTTGTTGCCAAAAAGCTATTTTAGTCTCATCAGACCATAAAACCTGGTTCCAATCAAAGTTCCAATGACATTTAGTAAACTCCAGGCACTAACATTTGTGGTTTGGTGACATCAGAGGCTTTCTTCTGGCAACCCTTCCAAATAACCTGTTGGCGTGGAGGTGGCGTCTAATTGTAGTTTTGGAGACTTGGTGACCCCGAGATGTAACCAACTTCTGCAATTCTCCAACTGTGATCCTTGGAGACTTCATCAAAGCTCCCAGTTCTTTTACATTTGTTTGTTATTGCCCTAATATTGCCCTAATAGTGAAGTTATTGCCCTAATATTGCCCTAATAGTGAAGTTATTGCCCTAATAGTGAAGATTTATATTTTCAGACATGTAGCTTTCTTTTTATAGTCTTTGCCTGATTTGTGAAGGTCAACAACCTTTTGTCTCATTGCATTTATGTGTTCTCTGGCCTTTCCCATGTTGATGGATGGCTAAGGGAGTTTAACCTGTGTGTCGCCTCATATTTATACCCCAGTGAAACAGGAAGTCATTGATGATCACTTAGAGGACAATTCCACCCCAAAACAGCATCATATGATGCAAAATGCATCATATGGGGATGATTTCTGTATTTTGAAAGTTACATATCTTGAAAACTTGAGTGCTGACAAGCAAAACATTTTGGGACTATGTCAACAATGGCAACTGCTCGGCCTCCGACCGCAAGGCACTACAGAGGGTAGTGCATACGGCCCAGTACATCACCCGGGCCAAGCTGCCTGCTATCCGGGACCTCTATACCAGGCGGTGTCAGAGGAAGGCCCTAAAAATTGTCAAAGACTCCAGCCACCCTAGTCATAGACTGTTCCCTCTGCTACCGCACGGCAAGTGGTACCAGAGTGGCAAGTCTCGGTCCAAGAGGCTTCTAAACAGCTTCTACCCCCAAGTCAAAAGACTCCTGAACATCTAATCAAATGGCTACCCAGACTATTTGCATTGCCCCCCCACCCCACTCTTCTACGCTGCTGCTACTCTCTGTTATTATCCATGCATAGTCACATAGTGCATAGTTTTCCTTTAAGAGTTCCCAAAGACTCAGATGAATTTTAAAAAGTTACATTTTTAACTTTATTATACAATACATCAATTATAATTTCTAGGGGTGCATGTTTTTGAATAAAATTATTATTTCTTGATGACGATTATTAATATATTTTTTTACTCAATTAAAGGTTAGATTTATATGATATTTTGAGTGTAAGATCAAGCCGATAAACAACAATTACATTTTTTCACAGCTTTTTTGGTTCATATTTACCTAGGGTGCCAATAATTCAGACGGGCACTGTATTTAGCAACAAGCTATTTTGTTATCCGTTATAAGAAGAAAATAAATGTTTGTTTTAAAAGCAAACTATGCTTATCATAACATGTTTTAACCTAGGGCCTATAGGAAGAACAAAATATGTCATTTTTTCTGGTAGTTTACGGCATGACCTGCTACATAGTATATTTTATAGGTATACTTATAAAAATGTCAGTAGCCAGTAAAAAAAATATGGAGGCTTTAGTTAATGAGCAACAAATTGCAGCACAGCAAATAACAGCACTGGAGTCATAGGAGGGCTGGCATCTACAACGTGAAAAAAAAAAGAATGAAGTGAGTGAGTGAGTGAAAAAAGAGCGTTAGACGGGCGTGCCAAGTTGGCTAGGAATCCCGGCGATATGCTTTACCCATAATCCTTCACCCCAACTCTCGTTGCATCCTTTCTCAAATTACAAACAACCTTTGTGCACACCAATCTCCCTTGCATTCCAATTAGCACAAATACAATATCAACAGCACTTTCTACATTGACAGCAACACCTCAAACACTTTCCTTCCCTAGCTCTGGACCAATCACTCACACATGCACATGTCACCATGCACACACGCACGCGCGCGCGCGCACACACACACACACACACACACAAAGTTCATCCTGCAGATGGTACTTTTAAAACAATTCACTTTTGACTAACAGATGTAGGATCTTAATTTGAGTCAGTTTGCTACAGCAGGAAAATAATCCTGCAGCAACAGAAAATGTGAATGTGAATTATTGGACATATTTGTAGGGGTTGATATATTTTCTTAAGGGAAAATCAAGTCTAAAATTTCGACGTGGAAATTACAAACTTCAGTAGCCTTTTAAACCTCAAATAATACACTACAAGTTTACCTGCAATACGGTGATCAAATTAAGATCCTGCATCTGCACAGAGAGACTCACAGGAGAGGGTAAGAGAGAATGGGAGGAGAATGGAGGCAATGGAGGGCATAGCCTGAATTTTAATCAAACGTCGAGCAGAAACGGAGCAGTGGCGAGGAAGGTGACAGGTCTACATTTTGCTCCATCGCTATCTGCTACTTTTGTTCCATGGCTATTGTGTAAAGATACAGTTCTAGAGAAGCTAGCTATAAGGCATGCGCCACGGGCAAGATCATAGACTCTGTTCATGGTGAAAAGTTGTAGCTCATTGCCTTGCATTGAGCCCACAGCTCTGAGTCAGTTTACATGTTGCCAATTTGCCAATTTTCTAAAAGAATTGGAAGTGGATCCAGAAACAGGGGGAGGATCTGCTATGGTAAAGTGACTTGGCCAAGATGTAGACTATAAGAGAAATACTGAGATGTGGCAATACAGAACACTGGTTAATATCCAACTGTTGCTTTTATGATATTCGTCTTTTACCGCACACCCATAGGAGTTTGATGTCAAAGGACTACACCCCCCCCCCAAAAAAAATGAAGGAAGTTCCATAGATGTAGGATCTTAATTTGATCACCCTGTTTCAGGAGAACTTGTAAAACGTATAGTGTGTTTGAGGTTTGAAAAAGCTTCTGAATTTTGTAATTTCCACTTTGAAATTCCACTCTCCCTTCCGAAAAATGTATCAAGGCAGTTCATGCAACTTCCATTGAATCAGGTCCCTTTTTCCCACGTTGCCTATAGAGGGGTTGTCTGATAACGTCCCAAAAACGATGGGCGCACTTCAAAGGGGCAGAAGGCTGTGTGTTGTGATTCTGGATGGCCAGATAGCCATCAATAATGACAAGAAACTTCCATGTGGTGAATCTCAAGTTACTAATTTCAGCTTGTTTGATCTTGTTCTTGATACCATGTCTTGGTTTGAGGTGTTTTGTCTGATGTCAAATTGATGCTAATATGGCAAAACATTTGCTAGCTAATAATATCTATGGGCTAAAAAAACGTTAGCTGACATGGGCTAGTTGATCTGGACATTTCTGACAAGTTATAAATAGCTCTAAGGTATACAATGACTAACATGACAACAGGAACTGATGATACACTGCCCACTTTCAAAATTGTACCTTGTGCGTTCTACTATTACAACTTTCAGGAGTAAGTTTAAAGCCAGGCTGAGTTCCTTTTTTGGGACGGGGGCCCGCGCCCCACGTGCCCCCCCTGCCGTCCCCACAGTTTGGGAGCCCCTGGAATAGAGGGGTGCCAGTTTTTGGAGGGACAAACTATGTCTATTGGGTCTGATGTGTCTGTTCACTGGAGACAAAATGAGGGATGTATGAATCCCTATACAGACTAAAAATCTAGGCAATGGCGATTTTAGAACTTCTCACATCAATAGCCTACTATAACTATAGGTATAAACCTAATTTGAAGAGGTAGGGCCTTTTTAATCTGAGAAAAAATATGTTTTGAGACTGTAGGCTATACGTTTAAATAATATCTATCCTACAAACATTAGCCTAAGTGCAATAAAAGTAGGGCTAATTATGAGAGCAATTACGTTTTTAGGCTACATTTAGGCTGTAGGAGCTAATATTATTATCAAATCCTGTGGCAATTTTTCTTTCAATTGTATTAGGAGATTTTGTAAAAAGATCCTCCAAAAATGTGCCTGTAAAAGTATAGGTTAGTCCCTATAGTTTCATGTCCAATATTAACCACAGTTTACAATACAAAACACTATAGACTAGTCGAGCAAGGGATTAGGGGGATTTTCAGAATCGAGTGCTATAGGCTAAATAGATTCTTAAATTTGAATTTTTGCTCATTGGAACTTGAACTAAACATGTTATTTTATTTCGATATTTTGCATAGATATGCATTATCGAAGAGGTTTGAATTTTTTGACAATCGAAGTTGCTTGTATTTCTACAAATCCAGACTTTGAAGAACAGCAAAGAGAGTGAACGAATAGGCTGCTGCATCATGCTGAGCGTGAGTCACGGTGGACACGATCATTTGACGCTACAAAGAGCGTGACCTCGGCAATAAGGGCTTCCTTCCTCCGTCCGGATATGACTTGTGCTGGTAATAAGAGGATGAATCCTGTAAGGCTACCCTCCCTCAAAATCTAGATGAAATAGCCCTACTTTAAAATAATTGGGACAGATTTTGCGTGTTTCCTTTTGGATATAGGGCCTGTACTGTATGTAAGCCTATATGGGACATGGATTAACGAATAAATAGGTTTAGATAATATCTCGGCAACATGCTCTCGATTAAAATGCGTGAATTCCAATAAAAAAAATATATAAAGAATAGTCCAATTTCCATATCCCTTTTTCGTGATTTCTCTATTGCTTTTGAAAGCAGCACATTCAAATTGTTTTCAACTCATCATCTAATAACCAAATCGACTGACATTTGTATCTAATTAAATTGATAGGCCTATATAAAAATGTGTTTATTTATGCAGGAAATATTGGGCACATTATATGCCTATAGGCTATAAATGGCACAGATTGGCATGTAACATAATTGTTGTAACCTATCTGTAAGAAAAGGTCAAAACATCGCAGCATGACAATATTCATCATTTTGAACATTATGCAATACACTTTTATTGGGCATTTTGCCACTAACAGGAATGATAGGAGTTGGATTATGTCGATGTCCGTGTTTTTAGACAGTGTGTTTGTGCCATGCAGTTTAGGTTGCCACCCACTGCAGACGTTTATTGATGTTGTCTGTCGACTCGAATCTTTGCCAATTTACTCCCATTTATGGAGCAAGATGTGAGAGGAAACTGGGAGGGAAAGCATTGGAGGTACTTATTTCATATTTTTTTGCCCTCGTGAACATAAGTAGTGAGTTAAGTCTAAAATTTAGGCTATTCATAGTCTACTTGAAAAGACTGTTAAGCCATTCTGCACGAGACAATGTGCATGAATTCGCGCATTATCCACCCAAAAAGAGATAACATATAGCCTATATATTTAGAGTAACCCAATTAAAGTATTTAGGCTACTTCCATTGATACAATGTAGCGGCGTTTTATTTAGCCTTTTATCCCAAATGTAAAACTGACCCATTGGGATATTTTTTTCTTTCCATCTACTTTTTCTTAATATTACAATGTTTAACCTACCATTATTAGGCTTAACCTATTAGCCTATTGAAATCAGAAGGCTTATTGTTTATGGAAAGTTAGCTTTCATCAAAATGCATGGTTTCGTCTGTCGTATTTTATGCACTCATTTGACCTGTTTCAGCCTACTTTCCCACCTCGTGGTGATCCACTGATTCATATTGAACACAAGGGCGGTAAAGCCATTAAAAATGTAGGACAAAACACACATCATGACAAGAGAGACACTACCACACTACATAAAGAGAGACCTAAGGCAACAACACAGCATGGCAACAACACAACATGACAACAACATGGTAGCAGCACACACAGTGCAAACGTTGTTAGGCATAGACAAGAGTAGAAAGGGAAAAAGAGAGACAACAATACATCAGGTGAAGCAGCCACAAGTGTCAATAAGAGTGTCCATGAGTCTTTGAATGTAGAGATGGAGATAAAATTGTCCAGTTTAATGTTTTTTTGCAGCACCTTCCAGTCACTAGCTGCAGCGAATTGAAAAGAGGAGCGACCCAGAGATCTGTGTGCTTTAGGGACCTTTAACAGAATGTGACTGGCAAAATGGGTGTTGGATGAGGGTGGAAGTAGGTATCTCAGATAGAGGGGGAGTGATGCCTAAAAGGGTTTTATATATAAGCATCAACCAGTGGGTCTTGTGTCGGGTATACAGAGATGGCCAGTTTACAGAGGAGTATAGAGTGCAGTGATGTGTCCTATAAGGAGCATTGGTGGCAAATCTGAAGGCCGAATGGTAAAGAACATCTAGCCACTCGAGAGCACCCTTACCTGCCGATCTATAAATTATGTCTCTGTAATCTAGCATGGGTAGGATGGTCATCCGAATCAGGGTTAGTTTGGCAGCTGGGGTGAAAGAGGAGCGATTACGATAGAGGAAACCAAGTCTAGATTTAACTTTAGCCTGCAGCTTGGATATGTGTCAAGAGAAGTCAGTGTACCATCTAGCTGTACTCCCAAGTACTTGTATGAGTTGACTACCACAAGCTCTAAACCCCAGAGGTACAGTACTTCTGTATATATTGTGTAGTAATTACACTGTTGGGGAGAGGGGCATTGTTCTTACCGAACCACTTGACCTTTGTTTTGGAGGTGTTCAGAACAAGGTTGCGGGCAGAGAAAGCTTGCTGGACACTAAGAAAGCTTTGTTGTAGAGCGTTTAATGCAAAATCCGGGAAGGGGCCAGCTGAGTATAAGACTATCATCTGCATATAAACGGCTGAGAGAGCTTCCTACTGCCTGAGCTACTGTATGTTGTTGATGTAAATTGAGAAGAGCGTGGTTGATGACAGGCAGTGGCTGAGACAGCAGATGTTCTGACTTTATACACTGTTAGCAAACCAGGCCAAAGACCCCTCGGAGACACCAATAATCCTTAGCCGACCTACAAGAATAGAATGGTAAATTGGGGAAAGCTGAACTTAATGCAAATACTCTGCAATGTCGCAGCACAATTGACCAATCGAAGCTCACTATAGCTTCCAGCCCCTACTGGATTGGTTGTTGACACCTAGCACTATCTACCTAGCATGCCTGCTAGCTTGATAGCACCCACATGAGGGCGACGCTAGTGTAGCTATACAAATGAACACTGATAGTGAAAATCCCCTGCCAGACGTTATCTGTAGGCCTGTAGGCCTGTAGGCCTATGTGTTCGTAAGCCAGCCTACTCCCCGCTCCTTGTTTTCTTGTCATGTTCAGGGGATATCTAATTGTCAGAGATTTTTCTTGCATTCAGTGTTGTAGGCCAGCCATTAGTAAATCCATCCGGGAAACCTATGTTATAGATGCCTGCCCATATATACAATTTTATCAGCTATTTTGAAAAGCTATTTAAGTGAATATTTTCTGTTTTGTGTTCTGTTGATCATTGTAGATTATTATTTTTTAGGGTGTTGCTATTAAAATGTACTTTTGTTTTTACCTTCCAGATTCATCATATAATATGGCTTTATATTTCCATTCTCGTGTTGGCTCCTATCCATGGATCATATTGTCCGGAGTAGACTGTCTTTCCAGAACCCAAAGCCATACAGCCATTGGGTTCTCATTTGAACAATTGACCACAGCGGGGCCAATGCGTAGCCTACAACTGTCCTGACGCTCTGTCTAACTGTTAATAATCATTGCATATAATATGGTTTTGGAAACCTCAGAAACTGTACTTTCATATTGCCCCCCAAGATAATTTGACAAATACAAAAGATACTATAATTGTACACCAGATTCCCACTGAGATGTTTTGCGCTGCACTTTCTGAGCTAATGGAAACACGGGAGGGAACACAAAAAATAACATTGGCTCGAAGCTGTGTTTCACAAAAAAACTTTGGTAATCTGTGGTAAAACAGTTAACGGTAAGTGTATATTTTGTATTTGTAAAGTTCTTTTTGGTTGATAATTAAGTTGAGTGTTCAAGGCTTCCAAAACCGTATTGCAATCAAGGATCAATTGTTTCTAGATAGAGAGTTTCACACTTGACCAAATCACAATCAAAAGGGATGTGGAATAACTCCAATTTAGCATTGGACTCAGAAAGGCAAGCGTAGACTCAAAGAATATTGTGCATGGCACATGTGTAAGGCAGCAGTCATTTCCCTGAAGTTCGGATGAGGTCGCATGTTTGAAATTGCATGCATGCATGCTTGAAATTTTAGCCGGCATCCTGCATTAAATTAAACACCATCTTGCAAGACAAATATTACAAATCATAGATCATGAAAGTTGATAAGTAAGATTGTCTCTCCCTTCGAATGAGAACACTGAATGTGTTCATTTACATTGCTAATGTGTACAATGTCTCTGTGTGTGTGTGTGTGTGTGTGTGTGTGTGTGTGTGTGTGTGTGTGTGTGTGTGTGTGTGTGTGTGTGTGTGTGTGTGTGTGTGTGTTTGTGCAGTCTGCACAATAATAAAGTGCATGTTAATTTGATGCCCCTTTCGTGCCTGATAATGATATGCAGCATTAATGAGAGGTTCATTCAAAGCTGAAGAAATGAATTAAGAAGTTTTCCAAATTCAGTGCTCTTTGAACCTGAAGCTTTTGATCAGGTGATCAGCATATTGCTACATAGTGAGAGCTTGTGCCGCAAATGCACGTTTGTGCACGTATCCCAGAGTCCCCACAAGTGGTTGTGCAGTTGTCTGGCTCACACGATTTGTGGTCACAAAAGACCCTCACTGTCTGGAGCTGGTCTCATCAACACTATCCCACTATCAATGCCATAACCTCACAAAGAGTAGGTCTAGTCAGAGACGATCATACATACCACACACCCTCAGTTCAACACATAAAACAAACTGCTTAAAGGCGCAATATATAGAAATCGCTCCGCCATTGACTGGTTGCTAAAATTCTAAAATGTTTGCCAAATGTCAGTTTATGTGACAAAACAAGCAATGTAGCATATATTCTCTATCACGTGGAATAAAGTAATATGACCAGCTTGTCCGCTTCATCAGAATTCTATAAAAGATATTCAAACTTAGTGTCCCTATTGAATAAACCTCAGGTAAACTACCAAATGTTCCACTTTGGGGAGCTGGTGACATGAGGCTAGCACCGATACCCCATGATGCACATACTCTATACTGCTATACTAGTGCCCCCCATATTTCCACTCAACACTCCCGGCGTGTTGGGATTCCCTGAAGTCATTAGCATGTGAAAGATCCCAGTTCATGTGAAATTATTTGCCCTCTGAACCCTCCCCTTTATGCCTGGCAGACAACAAATAGATGTGCTGATGTTGGAAGGTCCCGCCTCTTGGATTCTCACCCCGCCCCTCTGTCCGGCTGCAGACTACACACCCAGGACCCTGGAGAAAAGAGGAGACCTAGACAGACTTGTCTACCCTGGACTGTTCCCAGGCTACCCCCTCCTTTCTATTAGTTTGTGATACAGTATGTACAATATTTATAGTCCCTGCCCACTCAGAAACGCCAACACATTTTAATTAGTTAATTGGATTCATCCAAGAGTCGTTCATCGATAGCGCTGAACACACACGCACACGCACACACACACACACACACACACACACACACACACACACACACACACACACACACACACACACACACACACACACACACACACACACACACACACACACACACCACACAGAGTCAGTCAGACACACTCCCACAGTCTGACACAGACAGACTGAAGGGCCTTATCTGCTCCGTCTGACCCAGTCTTTACATATGTGTAATTAAGTGCTCAAAAACCCTCCAAAGTGCCATGACACATTCATGGGTGATATTCTTGCCATGTCTTATGTACAATACCAGTCAAAAGTTTGGGCACACCTACTCATTCAAGGGTTTTTCTTTATCTTTACTATTTTCTACATTGTAGAATAATAGTAAAGACATCAAAACTATGAAATAACACATATGGAATCATGTAGTAAACAAAAAAGTGTTAAACAAATCAGAAAAGCTGCCTTGATGACAGCTGTGCACACTCTTGGAATTCTCTCAACCAGCTTCACCTGGAATGCTTTTCCAATTGTCTTGAAGGAATTCTCACATATGCTGAGCACTAGTTGGCTGCTTTTCCTTCACTTTGCGGGCTAACTCATCCCAAACCATCTCAATTGGGTTGAGGTAGGGTGATTGTGGAGGCCAGGTCATCTGATGCAGCACTCCATCACTCTCCTTCTTGGTCAAATAGCCCTTACACATCCTGGAGGTGAGTTTTGGATCATTGTCCTGTTGAAAAACAAATGATAGTCCCACTAAGCGCAAACCAGGTGGGATGGCATATCACTGCACAATGTTGTGGTAACCATGCTGGTTAGGTGTGTTTTGAATTCTAAATAAATCACAGACAGTGTCACCAGCAAAGCACCGTCACACCTCTTCCTCCATGCTTCACGATAGGAACCACACATGCGGTGCTCATCCGTTCACCTACTCTGCATCTCACAAAGACACGGCAGTTGGAACCAAAAATCTAAAATTTGGACTCATCAGACCAAAGGACAGATTTCCGCCAGTCCAATGTCCATCGTTTCTTGGCCCAAACAAGTCTCTTATTATTATTGGTGTCCTTTAGTAGTTGTTTCTTTGCAGCAATCATCACCAGCTTACAATTGGCTCATTCATCCCCCTCCTCTCACCTGTAACTATTCCCCAGGTTGTTTCTGTAAATGAGAATGTGTTCTCAGTCAACTTACCTGGTAAAATAAGGGTTAAATAAAATTAAAAATTAAAAATGAAGGCCTGATTCATGCAGTCTCCTCTGAACAGTTGATGTTGAGATGTGTCTGTTACATGAACTCTGCGAAGCATTTATTTGGACTGCAATCTGAGGTGTCATAATACAACTGATTGGCTCAAACGCATTAAGAAGGAATGAAATTCGGCAAATTAACTTTTAACAAGGCAGACCTGTTAATTGAAATGCATTGCAGGTGACTACCTCATGAAGCTGGTTGAGAGAATGCCAAGACTGTCATCAAGGCAAAGGGTGGCTACTTTGAAGAATCTCAAATGTAAAATATATTTTGATTTGTTTAACACTTTTTTGGTTACGACATGATTCCATATGTGTTATTTCATAGTTTTGACGTCTTCACTAATATGCTACAATGTAGAAAATAGTACAAATAAAGAAAAATCCTTGAGTGAGTAGGTGTGTCCAAACTGTTGACTGGTACTATATATGTGTCTGTGTCTTGAACGGTTTTATACCCCCCAATCAATGTGAAGTTTTTTTCTCATCTCCTTAGACCCCCTATTATTTGTTTATTCAAGTGATACTTCACTTAAGAAAATGTCCACAGCCCTAGACTGAATTTGTGGGAAACAAGGAAGCAAGTGAATGTGTCTGATTTGTAGACAGAAGAAGATAGCCGACAATACTCTTTTCTCAGCCAGTTGCTGGATATGGATGGATGCTCAAATGTGCTTTCAAGTGCATAATGCATTCCGTTTCTTTCAAGGGAAGTCATTGTTAGGGTCCTTAGGCTTTGTCAAGGTCTGACTACAACACAGTGAGTGAACACACACACACACACACACACTCACACACACACCCACACACACACACACACAAACATTGCCTAGGCAACTTCGTAAACCCACCACCATGAATGACTTGCTATATCTCTCTGTGTGTGTGTGTGTGTGTGTGTGTGTGTGTGTGTGTGTGTGTGTGTGTGTGTGTGTGTGTGTGTGTGTGTGTGTGTGTGTGTGTGTGTGTGTGTGTGTGTGTGTGTGTGTGCATGCGCACGTGCCTGTGAGTGTGTGCTGAGTGCCACTGATAGCTAGGATGTCCCCAACTTCCTTTTCTCTGACTGTCCCTGAGGGACTCCACTCTGACCCCTAACCCCTGCTTGACCTCTGAGTCTGCTCCGGCACGTGGGAGGTCAAAAGGTCAACCTCATCACCAGCCTTCAGGATCACTTAGACCGGAGGTCAAGAACCACTTCCTTTGGCCTTAACCCTCTCTGTCACATTGCAATAAACTGGGGATTAGTAATTTCCTAAACATTAGTGTAAAGGTTTAGCTCTACTTCTTGTCCAGTCAGTAGTGATGGGGAAAAAAATCGATACAGTTACACATCATTATTCTTGACGATATATCGTATCATTTTGACAATATCACAATATTATTTTTGCGCTAGTTTGCTGTACCTGCACCAAAACTCCTGTATTTTTTCTTTATAGAGTGTTCCTCGTCTTCTTTTTAAATAAGGGGCCAATTTTTATTTCTGTGACTGATCAACACTTATTTTCTCATGGCTCTCTCTTGTCCCTCTGCAGCAGACATATGGTGAGCATGGAACATCGAATCGCAATAAAATCACAGTATCGAATCACAATTCCCCTCTCTGATTCAGAGGGGTTGGATTAAATGTGGAAGACACATTTCGGTTGAATGCATTCAGTTATGCAACTGACTAGGTAACCCCCTTACCCCTTCCCCAATACACATAGAAACATGAGAATCGCAATCCATGTCATCTCGTCAGCTAAGTATCGTGATAATATTGTATTGTGAAGTCTCTGGCAATTGCCAGCCCTACCAGTCAGTGTGACATTTCCTCATAAAAGCACACGCAGTGAGTTAAATAACCATAATATTTACATTAAATAGACAAGACTCAGGTCTTTTTCTGCCCAATTGTATCGCTTACTTGGAAATCTGTCCTCCTATTTTGTACGTACATAGGACATTTTCCTAATGTGAAAAAGCAGTGAGCATCGCAAATACAGTGTTGCTGGAAAGGAATGATTGCAGCATATTTCTGCAATTACTTTTTTTGAGCTCTTTCAATCAATACACCCCTTGCCAGTCTCTTTCCCCGCCCATTTGCCCATGGCACTTACCTTTAAGACGAGGAGGGTGTATCTGTTGCGCTAAGCACTGAATAGGGCTAAAGGAGAGCACCACAGGTGTCTTTGTTGGGACATCCCCAGAGGCCTATCAGAACACAGGCCAGTCATCAAAAGGGGGTCAAGGGTCACATAACTTGTGGATTTAACAAACTGTCTAAGAAGGATATGTTGGTCACACACACACACACACACACACACACACACACACACACACACACACACACACACACACACACACACACACACACACACACACACACACACACACACACACACACACACACACACACACACACACACACACACACACACACACACACACACACACCATTGGCCCTGCAGGGGTCATGGACTGGAGAGGAAGTAAGCATTGTGTTTCTGAGTCTGCACCCTGTCTAATTTCTCAGTCTCTGTGGTGACTTGCTTCCTATGCCTTGCATGTTGTGCTTTAGTTCCAGGATAAGCATATGCCTAATCTCTTTTTACTAGTACCAAACAAATTAAGGTTCATTAGATCAGCACACCACATGCGATTTATTTCAACAATTCATCTAAGCCCCAAGTCAGATCAAAGAAAAAAGAATAATACTCTTTTACAAGTAACTGATAATTGGTACTGTGATATTCCTACAGATTTACAAAGACAAATGTGTCTGTTTAGATCCAATGTGTATGGACCAATCTCATTATCGTTTTGTGATTTATTTTATATATTTTTTAAATTCAGTTTAGTTTCAGTTAGTTGTATGTATGTGTCGTAGGTCTATAACATGGGCACTCCAGTATTGCTTGAGATGGTCCAGGTTACACACATTTCCTAGGTGGCAAAATTCCCAATGGATATTGTCATTTATCGGCATAGTAACAAACCCCCACCTCACAACCCAATGCGACCCTGTTCAAACTGTTCCACCCTTCTTGGCAGAGAGAAAAATGTGCAGTTTTAAAGCAAATTTTCTGCAATTCTTCAAATTTGCCACGTCTTATTTGTGTTCATATAATACCAGGAGTCGAATCCTGACTGAATTCCAAAAATAACATAATAACTGCCTCACCTTGTCTTTATCCTAAAATTCTTTGTGGGTGCTGTTCAGATTAACTTTGAGGATGGTTGGGTTTTTCCTTTTTATCTCTGTTCCACACAGCCTGCCATCTTCTGACACTATAGTATCTTTGCCTTTGTCCTTTCGAGCAATGTACTCAAAATAATCCCATACAGGGCTTTGCGACCGACCACTGCCGGTGTTGGGTTTGCTGAGCCATTGTTCACACCTATGGTTCATGCTCATGCTCTGTGCATAATTTATGATGTATTTTATTTTGTTTAGTTAGTTTTGCAGTCAAAGAATCGTTTCAGTATAGTTTTAGTAATCCATTTTTTTTCTAAATGATTATATTAACTAAATTGTTTTTCTAATTTTCGTTTTTTATTTATTTTTAGTTTACTATAATCACCTTGGTACTATGGACCCCTTGACAGGGTTTTGGTCTCAGACAAGTTTTGGCCAACTATGTGGACCTTTCCCACCACAGGACTTTGGGAACTTGGCACAGGTCGATAAAATGTAGATTGGGACGTACCCTTGAACTTGAACCCTGTCTCGGTCCCCTAGAGATCCATGTTTTCCTTAGCCTACCCTCAAGCCCCCCCCAATACTCGGCCTCCTTTTGTGGAGCTGTCTGCTCACCATCTCCCGTCTGCCCTTCTCTACACCCCCTCCATCTTTCGACCCACCCCTTCTTCAGTCCTGGGGGACTCTTGTAGTAGACAACCCACAGAGACATGCGTTTTGGAATGCTAATCGGGCCCTTGGGCGGCATTCCCACGACTTGGCTCCCAGACACGTCCTTTTGTTTTTTACTCTTTTCAAATGAGAGGGTTCGCCTAACTTTCTGCTCTCTCGAGATAAGGCTAAGTCCCCAAGACTGACTTCAGACGTACCTGTCATGTTATTATTTGGGTTATGTTTTCTCCAAAAAATGGTCCAGATGAGAATGGAATAAATCTGCAAAAATACTAACTGTTTAACTTTCATGCTGTCCACCATTTACACTGAACAAAAATATAAACGCAACATGTAAAGTGTTGGCCCCATGTTTCATGAGCTGAAATAAAAGATCCCAGAGATGTTACATATGCACAAAAGCTTATTTCTGTCATTTTTTGCATCCCTGTTAGTGAGCATTTCTCCTTTGCAAAATAATCCATCCACCTGACAGGTGAGGTATGTCAAGAAGCTGATTAAACAGCATGACAATAAAAGTCCACTCTAAAATGTGCAGTTTTGTCACACAACACAATGCCACAGATCTCACAAGTTTTGGGTGGAGAGTGCAATTGGCATGTTGACTGCAGGAATATCCACCAGTGCTGTGGCCAGATAATTGAACATTCATTTCTCTACCAAAAGCTGCCTCCAACATCGTTTAGAGAATTTGGCAGTATGTCCAACCGGCTTCACAACCACAGACCACGTGTAACCACGTCAGTGCAGGACCTCCACATCCTTCTTCACCTGCGGGATCGTCTGAGACCAGCAACCCGGACAGCTGAGGAATATTTCTGTCTGTAATAAAGCCCTTTTGTTGGGAAAAACAAATTCTGATTGGCAGGGCCTGGCTCCCAAGTGGGTGGACTTAAGCCCTCAAAATCAAAAGTCTAATCAAATCAAATGTTATTGGTCACATACACGTGTTTAGCAATGTTATTGCGGGTGTAGCGCAATGCTTGTGTTTCTAGCTCCAATAGCGTAGTAATATCTAACAAGTAATATCTAACAATTTCGCAACAATACACACAAATCTAAGTAAAGGAATGGAATTAAGAATATATAAATATTTGTACGAACAATGTCAGAGCGGCATAGACTAAGATACAGTAGAATAGAATACAGTATATACATATGAGATGAGTAATGCAAAATATGTAAACATTATTCAAGTGACTAGTGTTCCATTATTAAAGTGGCCAGTGATTTCAAATCTGTGTCTATAGAGCAGCAGCCTCTGATGTGCTAGTGATGGCTATTTAACAGTCGGATGGTCTTGAGATAAAATATGTTTTTCAGTCTCTCGGTCCCAGTTTTGATGCACCTGTACTGACCTCACCTTCTGGATGATAGCGGGGTGAGCAGGCAGTGGCACCACACTCCCAGGGCCCTCACCTCCTCCCTGTAGTCTGTCTCGTCATTGTTGGTAATCAGGCCTACTACTGTTGTGTCGTCTGCAAACTTGATGATTGAGTTGGAGGCGTGCATGGCCACACAGTCATGGGTGAACAGGGAGTACAGGAGGGGGCTGAGCACGCACCCTTGTGGGGCCCCAGTGCTGAGGATCAGCGAAATGGAGTTATTGTTTCCTACCTTCACCACCTGGGGGCGGCCCGTCAGGAAGTCCAGGACCCAGTTGCACAGGGCGGAGTTCAGACCCAGGGCCTCAAGCTTAATGATGAACTTGGAGGGTACTATGGTGTTGAATGCTGAGCTATAGTCAATGAACAGCATTCTTACATAGGTATTCCTCTTGTCCAAATGGGATAGGGCAGTGTGCAGTGCACTGGCGATTGCATCATCTGTGGATCTATTGGGGCGGCAAGCAAATTGAAGTGGGTCTAGGGTGTCACGTAAGGTAGAGGTGATATGATCCTTGACTAGTCTCTCAAAGCACTTCATGATGACAGAAGTGAGTGCTAAGGGGTGGTAGTCATTTAGTTCAGATACCTTAGCTTTCTTGGGTACAGGAACAATGGTGGCTATCTTGAAGCATGTGGGGACAGCAGACTAGGATAGGGAGAGATTGAATATGTCCGTAAACACTTCAGCCAGCTGGTCTGCGCATGTTCTGAGGATGCAGCTGGGGATTCTGTCTGGGCCGGCAGCTTTGCGAGGGTTAACACGCTTAAATGTCTTACTCACATCTGCCACGGAGAAGGAGAGCCCACAGTCCTTGGTAGTGGGCCGCGTCGGTGGCACGGTGTTATCCTCAAAGCGGGCGAAGAAGGTGCTTAGCTTGTCCGGAAGTAAGACGTCAGTGTCTGTGTCGTGGCTGGTTTTCCCTTTGTAGTCTGTGATTGTCTGTAGACCCTGCCACATACGTCTCATGTCTGAGCTGTTGAATTGCGACTCTACTTTGTCTCTATACTGACGTTTTGCCTGTTTGATTGCCTTGTGGAGGGAATAACTACACTGTTTGTATTCGGCCATATTCCCAGTCACCTTGCCATGATTAAATGTGGTGGTTAGCGCTTTCAGTTTTGCGCAAATCCTGCCATCTATCCACAGTTTCTGGTTAGGGTAGGTTTTAATGGTCACAGTGGGTACAACATTTCCTACACACTTCCTGATGAACTCAGTCAATGTATCAGTGTATTCGTCTATGTTATTCTCGGAGGCTACCCGGAACATATCCCAGTCCGCGTGATCAAAACAATCTTGAAGCATGGCTCCGATTAATCAGACTAGCGTTGAATAGTCCTTAGCACGGGTACTTCTTGTTTGAGTTTCTGCCTACAGGAAGGGAGGAGCAAAATGGAGTCATGATCAGATTTGCCTGAAGGGAGGGCGGGGAAGGGCCTTATAGGCATCCCGGAAGTTGGAGTAGCAGTGGTCGAGTGTTTTAGCAGCGCTAGTAGTACAGTGGATGTGTTGATCGAACTTCGGTAGCGTTTTCCTGAAATTTGCTTTGTTAAAATCCCCAGCTACAATAAATGCATCCTCAGGATATGTGATTTCCAGTTTGAGGTATTCTAGGTCGGGTGAACAAAAGGACTTGAGTTCCTGTATGTTATCACAATCACACCATGAGTAGTTAATCATAAAACGAACACCTCGCCTTTCTTCTTCCCTTAGATATATTAATTCCTGTCTGCGCGATGAACTGAGAACCCATCTGGCTGTACGGACTCAGACAGTATATCCCGAGAGAGCCATGTTTCAGTGAAACATCCCTGATGTCTCTCTGGAAGGAAATCCTTGCCCTGAGCTCGTCAACTTTATTATCCAGAGACTGAACATTAGCGAGTAATATACTTGGAAGCAGTGGGTGGTGTGCGCGCCTCCTGAGTCGGACTAGAAGTTCACTCCGAATCCCTCTTCTCCACCGTCTGTGTTTTGGATCAGCATCTGGAATCAGTTCAATTGCCCTGGGGGGTACGAACAAAGGATCCAATTCGGGAAAGTCGTATTCCTGGTCGTAACGCTGGTAATGCTGGTGAGTTACCGGCGCTCTGATATCCAAAAGTTCTTCCCGGCTGTATGTAATAACACAAAAAAAAATTCTGGGCTAACAATGTAAGAAATAACAAACCAAAAAATGAAATACTGCAAAGTTGCGTAGGAGCTAGAAGCACGGCTGCCCACCTATGGCTGCGCCCCTGCCCAGTCATGTGAAATCCATAGATTAGGACCTACTGAATTTATTTAAATAGATGGATTTCCTCATATGAACTGTAACTCAGTTAAAAAAATGTTTTTGCATTTCTATGTTTGTGCGGTATAGTATGTCTTGGCATAAAAACATGAAGACACAGAAGTGCATAAAGTTACAAACTTTCAAAAATATTGTTGGTGCTATTGGCAACATGACTGTAACACTTTCTATGATTGTGTTAGTGATAGAGGGAACTTTTAAAGCACTTGTAATGTATTGTCTTAAAGTCAGAGGACAGCTGAATCTGGTTAGGATCAAAACGGCAACCCTGTGCTCCTCAGGCGAGCACACTAATCGCAGTCCGCATTGAGTCAAGTTTTTTGGAAGTGGACAGTGGGAGAATCTAATTTCCTTGATGCCTCATGTCCTCACTCATCATTTTCTCAAAACCCATTGGATGAGGTCAGATTCAAGGAAATGCAATTGTGATTCTCCAATAGTATTGCTACACTATTTCCACTTCCTCCTCCGGGAAGCTCATCTCTGTGCTTCAATTTGCAAGTACCTCTGCATCTTAGATGTATATGCCTGTCAATGGATCCCACTTCTGACGTCCGTGTACCAATCAGGGTAGTTGACTTTGCCTAGGATCAAACCAGCAACCCTGTGCTCCAAAGGCAGGTGCACAAGCTGTAGTCCAGAACGCCGCAGCCCGTCTGGTGTTCAACCTTCCCAAGTTCTCTCACGTCACCCCGCTCCTCCGCTCTCTCCACTGGCTTCCAGTTGAAGCTCGCATCCGCTACAAGTCCATGGTGCTTGCCTACGGAGCTGTGAGGGGAACGGCACCTCCGTACCTTCAGGCTCTGATCAGGCCCTACACCCAAACAAGGGCACTGCGTTCATCCACCTCTGGCCTGCTCGCCTCCCTACCTCTGAGGAAGCACAGTTCCCGCTCAGCCCAGTCAAAACTGTTCGCTGCTCTGGCACCCCAATGGTGGAACAAGCTCCCTCACGACGCCAGGACAGCGGAGTCAATCACCACCTTCCGGAGACACCTGAAACCCCACCTCTTTAAGGAATACCTGGGATAGGATAAAGTAATCCTTCTAACCCCCCACCCCCCCCAAAAGATTTAGATGCACTATTGTAAAGTGGTTGTTCCACTGGATATCATAAGGTGAATGCACCGATTTGTAAGTCGCTCTGGATAAGAGCGTCTGCTAAATGACTTAAATGTAAATGTAAATGTAGTGTCAGTATCGTTACTTGGAAGTGGTGGTATATGCATAACAAAGGCAGGATTGCTGCATAATATATAGCAACACATTCCACAAAATCACCTGGTAAGACTGTATAAAGCTGTTAAATTGGTAGCCAACTATTGACACAAAAGAGCTGCCTGTAAAATGGCACTGCTTTTCTCAGTTCTGATGATAACAAGCAGCTGTTCCACTGGCCCGTGCTTCCTTACGGGCGGCCATGTCGCGGTGTCCCAAATATTGCCCAGATGCGGCCTGTGGTTACTCTAAAATTGCGCAACCGTGTAAACATTGATCATTTGTGTGTGTGCTTATGTTCCCGTCTGAACACATGGCTCCTTGGTTGACACTAAAAACTGTCCCTCAATATGACAGCAACCGTAGGCCTGCTGAAGAAACAAGTGTACTCTACTGTAGAAACCTGATTACAATAAGATCTTCAGGGAATTCTTTTATTTGGCTCTAAAGTACTATTTATTTTATACAGTATACGCTCCAGGCCCTGGATCTTGGAATTCTGTCATTCCAGGTAACTTTCTTACTGCGGCAAAACTCATGATCCCTTTGGTATTTCACTTTTTTCTCCACATTTATGAATTCTCAACGCAAACTTACACTGAGCTCGAATTGATTCGAAGATATGGGTTCAATGAAAAACAGACTGAATAGATTGAAATTCCAGATAGACATGTGTGTTTTTACTTTTTTAAATGTAAACATTTATTGTGTTGACTTAATCGTACAGAGTCCATGGTACAAGAACGAGTCAGTCCCCTACAGTCAGGATTCACAGGTCATTTGCAAACATGCCTAACAGTCTATGATCTTGTGGGCCATAGTGCACTCATGCAAACATCTCTTTAAAATCCAACATTGTCATTGAAACATTGCACTCTCCCTCAGCGTAGTGCATGCCTCCACACACATTGCACACATTCCATCTATTGTACTCTTGCTTTCTACATGATGCATCATTCTACACACACTTCACGCTGACTGTTTACAGTTTAAACTCCTCATGTAGTGCACACATGCACTCTGATTGCACATTCCTCACAACAAATTGCCCATAACCAACTACATATAGTGCGGTCTTGATAACGTACAGTATATTTACAGGCTATTACATACTATGCTCAAAGAGTACACATTTGTTGTTCATGTAGAGTACACATTGTTGTAAAACCGTACAGTACATCACACTATCAAACATATTTACTATACAGCCATTGCATAGTTTCTCAAATGAAGTCTTAAACAGTGAAAAAAATACGAATTGCAGTTGCTCTGAATGATAGTCATATTATGTATTACAAAAAGTTACAAAGTATAAAAGTTGCATAGAGTAAAAATGTTCACATGAAATCCCAAAATAATTGTTTGGAAAACTGTATATGCAACTTTCTAGTCAATCCGTTAATTTAAGACTCAGACAGTTAAGCAAATTAAACATTCCAATGTTTATATTTTGATATTGATACACTTATAAAAAATATATAAAAATCCAAATCAGTTGAGAAAAACGCTGTAAAATCCCGACACATTTTGCTGTCTGGACCAGGGCTCAGAAACGTTCCTGTATTGCACTTTCATTTCTAATCTCTCACATCACCCTACAGTATACAACAGATTGTCTGGGGAAAAATCTAAACCCTCTGAGAAATTGAATGATCGTCATTAGCAAATTCTAAAATATCTACTTTGTGGATTAATTTGCATAGGTTTCAAAAGATGCATAGAAATAATATACACAACAACAGAAAATACACACATTTTCACATTTTGAAAATAATTTGAGAAATTCTAACTAGTATTCATATCCATTATGTAAACTAAATAACACAAATTATCGTCCTACTCTGATTTCTATACTACAATTGTTTAAATCACTCAATTAGCACATTTCTATGTTTCTATTTTAATTAATTGTACGTGTTCTATCTATACATAAATTATCTGAATACTATGTGGGCTGTCCAATATAAGATACTTATTTACCAGTTGTAACCTCCCCTTGATAATAAAATCAGTGCTGCAGTGCAATTCTACTACTAAACCATACAACCTCCTCCAGCTGCAAATATTATTTTTGCCAGGTAGCATAAGCACATGATAAATCCTATGTCCGTTAACCATAAGGAGGTTAAAAGACATTTACTATGATTTGTGATGTGCGTGCGTGTGTTGCTTACAATCCCAGAACAGAACTTGCTCTGAGTGAGGGTGACTCAAAGTGTATGCGCTTAGACAAACAAGCACATACACACAAACAAGCACAGCACACATGAACAGATCAGCATGCTGACCCGTGTCGAATGTATTGCAGATGTGACAGACACAGCTGTGTGTAGAGCCGTCTCAGAGAAGACAGTGTACCATCACAACACAGAACACACACATCTCACACCCTCCATTTCTGTCCATGCATCCAGTCAGTTAGTTGTCGGAGGATAGAGACACACTAGTTCACAGTGGTCCATTTCAACTTCTCCTCTGATTGGTGTATCCAAAGACGGTCTGGGGATGAAGCCCACAGAGGCAGCTGTGGTTGGGTATCCACTGGTATCCATGACCCAACAGTACATTACCCCATTTTCAGTTTGTCAGGCATGTCCAGGCATGTGCCTAAAGTTCACCCCGACCAAAAGGGGATCGTTCAACGTCCACAAAGGGCTTCAGGTTTAAATATTGGGGCAGAGAAAAATGGAAGAGGAGCCAATCCGGTTCCATTTAGGTCAGGTGGGCACCACCACGTTCGGAAATGGACCTCACCATTGGTGAGGTGGGGTGGCCGGCGGAAGGTGGTGGACTGGCTGTGACATAACTTCAATGTGATGGGTCACCTAGGGGGATTGAAGAAGGGCAGAGGTTAAAAAGGGCTCATTTTCATGGGTATAACAGGCAAGCTTGCAGTAGTAGGGCGAAGCAGAGGGGGATTTTGGTTAGAATGGGATTCAATTTGAGTCAATAATTTGCTCCTTTTCATGGACCGCCTGTGTGTGAGTGGATCTACACTACAAGGATTGCAATGCATACTTGCACACTCATCTTCTGCACATCTATCACTTCAGTGTTTAATTGCTATATTGTAATTATTTTGCCACCATGGCCTATTTATTGCCTTACCTCCCTTATCCTACCTCATTTGCACACACTGTATATAGACTTTTTCTATTGTGTTATTGACTGTATGTTTGTTTATTCCATGTGTAACTCTGTGCTGTTGTTTGTGTCGCACTGCTTTGCTTTATCTTGGCCAGGTCGCAGTTGTAAATGAGAGCTTGTTCTCAACTAGCCTCCCTGGTTAAATAAAGGTGAAATAAAAAATAGATATATGGTGCCAACTCCACCTAGCCATCTGGTATAGCTTAGGTGGAGCGTCCGTCCATATTACATCACTTACGTAGGCCTACATGAACCCAGTCCTTTCAGGTCTCCTAAGACTCGTCAAGGGCCTAGAGAAGGGAGGATTGGTATTGGATTGGAATGGGGCCAGGGCTAAAGTTCTACCAACCTTAGAAATGGGTCATGTGAAGAGACTCAAACACCAGGAGGATTTGGAGATGACAAAAAAAAACTAAAATACATTACTCATCCCAAGCCCTGTGGTAATATTACATATAGATAGCTATAGGATTCTCTGAAGTGGTATACATCTCTATGCATGTGTCTTAACATGAAATATGTCATGTAGTACAGCTGCCATTTATGTTGAGATACATTTAATATTCTGACTTGATACACTTGTCCTCAGCTGGACACCCATCCTCACACACACAGACCTAGCTAGACAGGTCTGCAATATGCCTTTACCCCCCCCCCCCATTGAGACACACATGTCTAGTAACTACAGTCCAGACACAAGCTGCACCACCCCACCCCACCCCATCCCAACAGACACACACCCAGTTACTTCCCCCCCTCCACCTCCCTCCCATCCTCATCCATTCCCAACACATTCTCAGTCTCCATCGCCACACCACTGTCATTGTCTGAGACCCTTAGTGTTTTCCCACGCTTTATTTGTCTATGTCCTGTTTGCGGCTGGCGGGGGGCCCTGATGAGGTCGCCATGGCAACCAACATTTGCATGCCCCTGATTGGAGTACGCGGCGAGCTAATTATTCAGTGCATACGCTTTAAATAAACAATAAAGTAGGACGTATGGAAATGTGGACCCCAGTATTAGACAGTCTGTGATTAACACTAAGCTGAAACGCCAACAAAACATTTGAGGGAATACTGTTTCAGTTGGACGACCTAATTCTCCTACTTCCTCATCACAATATTTAAAAAGGATTTATAATGTAACATTAACGTTGTAACATATTAATACAATAAAAAGATCATTCTTATTACAAGTCCAACTTTAATTGTATTTCTTTGATTCTATCTTGTTTGCATTCAAACAAATCAGAATGTTGATATTTAGCATTATGAAGGGATAATGTGTGTGTGTGTGTGTGTGTGTGTGTGTGTGTGTGTGTGTGTGTCTAGTCTACTTGAAAGCCAACTTGACAGCAAGGGAAAACTCTGTTCCTCAACTTCAGTTCTTCAACTCCAGTTCCTAAACTAGAGATTCATGTGACGAGGAGAGGGTGAAGAACTGGCTACACAAGAGCACCATGTTAATCTATGGCTTCTAAGCACTCCTATGGCAAACAAAGGTGGTGGGGGGGAGGGGGTCCAGAGGAGGGGGGGTTACCATGACAATGGGCGGCATTGTTTGCCAATCCTCCCCTTCCATTAATCAGGGCGAGCCGGGTCTAATTGGCGTTTTGGTTAAGCCGGTCTCCAGACCCCTATCCCTCCACTGGCCTAAATAATGGCGTTATGCCACAAGTGCCGCCGCACCAACGGAGGACAATGCTCTGCTTGTTGGCTAGGCTGAACCGCCCCACCCCCCTCTCCCAAAATAAACCTCACACGGAAACACAAAGAAAGCCACTCACTATTGAGACTTCACTGTCTCCCCTCTCTCCTCATCGGTCTCCCCTTCCTTCCTCTTTCCTTCACTCTTTCCCTCTCTCTCTCCCCTCTCTCATTCACTCTGCTCTCTTACGGAGCCCCCTCTTGCTCATTTCTCTTTCTGTGTGCTCCACCTCTCTCCTCCCAAGTTGGCCCCTTGAGTTTCCATGGACTTGGACAGAGTGATCATCACTACTAGAAGTGTTAATTGTCTTACCAGACGTTGGAAAACATCTCGTCAGTGTGTGTGACTTTATTTCCCGCTTCGACCGGTTTCCTCTAAACTCACATAGTAGTTATTCTCGGGATTAAACCAATTCTGTCACCTGACAACATGAAAAGGGGTGTTACTGTACTTTTCCCAAATTTTTTTTTTCAATAGCACATTGATTGAAGTTCAGTTGAAATAAGAACTGGCCATGCATCAACTGTCAGTGGATCAAATGTCCAATAACTCTGTGTACAAAATATAGTTTTATGTATATTTCTGAGTGTATTAAGGCATGTGCTCAAGATTTTGGAGTTAATATTCTGTGTGAGGGTATTGTAGACAGTGTGTGTGTGTGTGTGTGTGTGTGTGTGTGTGTGTGTGTGTGTGTGTGTGTGTGTGTGTGTGTGTGTGTGTGTGTGTGTGTGTCTCTAGTGTCTACGCATGTATACACAGTGGTTTGTGTTGATAAAATGCTGTGTATACGTGTGTATAGCAGGTTATCATTCACATGATCTAACCATCCTCATCTACATGCTCCATGAATATAGAACGCTTGCATGCCCCATATGCAAATAGACCCACCGTGTTAAGTCATTAATATGCACTCCTAATTAAAACACCCTCAATTGATTGAATTAATGTCGCCGAAATAAGTCAGGTAAAATAAATTCCTCTTCGCAAGCGGTTCTGAATTCACAAAATGGCTGAACGGCGCCATTTGCAGCCTCATCGCAAAGAAGGGCACAACGAACACTGCATGAGAATGAGGAAGACCACAGCTGCCCCTCAGAATGCCAGCTTAAAAGACATTAAAAAAATCGAGTGGCTTCGTGATTAACTCAAATCACATCCCCTCCTCCCATGTCCCTCGGTGCGATCTATGCAATTAACACACTGCCAGTAATTAACGCCATCTCGAGGCAGCCAATGGCGCGGGAAGGCGAGGGGGGGGCCAAAGCGCGATGGGTGGAAGGCTCAGGGTTAGGAATAGGACGCTAAAATAACACTACCTATGTTATTTTTACTTACTGCCATTTTGTGCCAGTCCTAGTCCTATTCTAAGATGGTGGCAGCAGGGCTGTGACTCGTTGTGCAGGAGAAGGGGGCAAACTAGGGAGGGAGGGAGAGGAGGGAGAGAGTGAAGGATGCTGGGATAGAGAAGTGAATCTCTTTCATTTAGTCAGTGCATTACAGAATGGTTACCAGGACAGGAAGATAGGGGGATGGGAGGGATAGAGGAAGGGAGATGATTGTCAGGTCTACTGGCCAATGAGTGGGACATGCCTGCATGTCTTTTTCAGGTTCACGCACATGCACTCACACACACAAACATCCATACACTGACACATATCACGCATGCTTAAATAATTACTACAGTATTAATATTTGGAGGAGATGTATATGTCAAAACGTGCACAAAAAACTAGATAAACATTTGATATACACACTATGGATGAACAACAAGATGACCTGACTATTTTTGCTATATATTCCACACACGCGCACACACACACACACACACACACAAGCAGCCAACATACCCGTCCTCATGGTATAGTCTGCCCCTGAGCATGCAAATTACATTCATTATGCAAATACATGCAAATCAGAACCAACCATCTGAGAATCCAGGCTGGGAAAAAACGAGGAGAATGAAATGAAATGAATGACAGAGAGAGAGTGAGAAAGAAATCAGAAACGTGGGATAAAAATCCTCTTTCACTGCAGGCGGCAGTGTGGAAGGAAAAAGTACGGTGGCCCATACTAGAGCAAAAAGACTGCCGCAGATCTTTTGTCGAATCAACAAACAATCGCTATGGCTGATTGCTATTTCCATGTTAGAATCTCCGTCTTAAACCTACAGCTAGCTGTTCAATTGGGATTACAGTACAGAACAGTGGCAAGTATTTCAAAAAGCTCACCAAACATCAAGTCTAATGAATAGGGAAGCTCAATCAGCTAACAAATTCAATCTTTAATTGACACCAATGTATACAAAAAGGGAACAGAGATGCGAGACGGCTACAAGTACTGCAAAGACTGAGTGTACTAACAGGTCCAGTGACAGTCACTTTTTCTACAGATCATTTACACAATACCCCCATCTATGTGGACAATTTATGCTACAATACTTAGCAGTGTCCAGCTACGGCTAGCACTATAAATAATCAAATAACTGCAAATCAGTTGTGTTTTATCTACAAACTAAATACTTTGAAGCTTGATTAGCACAGCGTACAGTTTATCTGAGCAGAGCAGAGGGACGTTGTGGGTTGGGCTCTTGAGCAATACGCATTTGCTTTGTGCCTCTGACTCGTTGGGGCCACTTCAGTTTCGTAAAAGCTGGCCACACTTATAACGCAATGGCATTAAAGTCAACAAAACTACTAATTTATAATACATCACCCTCAGATTTGACCAGAATTAAAACGATATATTCTAACACTTTGAAACACCAGAGAAACAACTAAATGGAACTAGCCTCACCACACAAAATAATCAGACCAGTGAAAATAGAATGAACCTATATCGACTAATCAGCTAATAAAACTAACAAAAAGAATCACCGAACAAATAGACGGACACATTTTTTCCCCGAGTGAACGGCAAGTAAATCAGCAAACACTGTACACTTTGTACAGGAGGAAAAACCACAGGGCTGGAGGAGAAAAGCTAAGCTGCCTCACTGCCTCTGCTTAGAGCAAAACCGTGAGATAAGTTCTGGATTTTTAGTCAAAGCATGTAAGATGGACGCCTCTTTGTGAACAAGAGTGTGGTAGGTGAGAGACAGGGAAAGAGGAGCAGGGTAGAGTATGTTTTTAGAGAGGGGGTGCCGCATGGGTACCTGAATGGCGCCACTAATTGCCACTTGAGGTGGTACCTGCCGTCTAAGGGCCCTCGGCCCAAGCTTGAAAAGTACAGTATGCAAAACAAGCAGCCGTTCTGGAGACCCTGACATTAGTGACGCAGGCCGATATGAAGATGCTTGGATTATATGTGTACGGTATGCTTTCTGTGTGAATACCACAGAATGGGGGGTGTGTTTGCGTGGAAGTATGTCCGTATGTCCGCAGAAATCCATCTACACATGTACTGTATGTCTACCCATTCTACTGGATCCACTTCTTGCTTCCTAAATCTTTAAGCGGTGAGGGTGGCATACAGAGACAGAGAGGGGGAGACAGAGAGAGAGAGAGAGGAGGAGGCAGAAAGAAAGAGGGGGAGGCAGAGAGAGTAGCGAGGGAGAAAGAGCGAGAGCCAGAATCAGAGAGAGAAGAAAAAAATGTCTGTCAGGAGGCCAAGCTCTGGCTAAATGATTGTGCTGCAGGAGTGTGTGTGTGTGTGTGTGTGTGTGTGTGTGTGTGTGTGTGTGTGTGTGTGTGTGTGTGTGTGTGTGTGTGTGTGTGTGTGTGTGTGTGTGTGTGTGTGTGTGTGTGTGTGTGTGTGTGTGTGTTGTGTGTGTGTGCGCGTGTGCTGTGCATGGTTGAGAGGAGTCATTGGTGTATGGCAAAAATGCTTGTATTTTTTTTTTTAACTTGAATCGCTAACTTACTGGCTAGCTCGGCCAGTGAACGATAAGACATTTGGACCCTCTTTTGCTTGTAGATGGAGGAGAAAAGTCTGAGGGAGGTCATTGTGCAGGAGTGATGTATTTTACTCTATCACTGCAGTAGAGAAACAGCTAAGTATCTCGCGCGCTTTCTCTCTGTCTCGCTCTCCTTGCTTTATTTGTCAGTGTTGACAATACTGATGGTCATCCAATTATCACCGTTACTCGTACAGCTACACCTTTCATGAAGTTGCGCCATGAACTGCTTACCTATGTTTCATGCTGTATATCATACCATAATGGCTTGCCTCTTCGGCCACCTCGAAGCCTCATTAACTTAAATCCACAAGAATACACACCGGCAAAGGATATCAATGAGCCTAAAACAATCATCCCTAAACTAGTTGTGAAAGCAATACACCTAAACGCACCATGTAGAAAATAGAAAATGCATCCTATGCACAGTCCCCTTATTTGGGCCATATGTTTTTCAACAAAAAACGTGTTTTTTTTTTTGAAAGGGGTGAGTCTGCTGCTAACAGCTTACAGTAGCTTCCTCCACTGTCCAACTGCCCCATACTGGGCTTGAACCAGTGATTCTCTGCTTCGCAACACACGCGACCGCCCTCTTTGACGACATGCGAACCGATTAAGCAGTACAAGAGATCCCTCTTGGATGGCTCCGTCAGCGACATTTCAAGCTTGCTGTGGAGTGAGTTTACGGTACGCTCTTAACTCCGATACACACATGTCCCCCAAAATGTACGACACATGCTCATGTGAGCTTACCTTAGTGACAATTGAGTCTGACATTATACTGTACCTTTAAGTCTTCTGATTGGTCGGCTGGGCACAAACGACAGTTACTTCCTCGCGAGCGTCGCCCATTTCGTTTTTTTTGTTGGTTGGCACAAGAGACCGGCCTCGCAGGAGCGTAATGGGATTCTTGTTACTTTCGGTTATCTAGCTTTATGAAGAATGTACACCACTCATACAGCTAGATAACCAAAGATAACAGCCAACCCCTCGGGCCGTCCCGGACCCACTCAGCGAAGAGTAGAAGCTGCTAGGCTGGGATACACACACACCTGCAGACGAAGTATAAACAAATGATGCACTCATATTATGGCAAAGTATTGAATGTGAAGAGTGAGTGGACAAACATACAGTAGGTTTTGTAATGGAGGACAAAAGCTTTCAATATAAAAAAATACAAAAATATCACAGAATTATTATCTTAATAAACAATGTTACCAAATACAGTGCCACACAACCTTACAACCAGTAGTCTACAGATGTCCAGTCTGCCTCAATATATGCAGGACAAGCTTTTCTCCCTAGTATTTGTCTACTAATTGACTAATCATGGTGTTAATGTTGAGACTAATCATGGTGTTAATGTTGAGACTAATCATGGTGTTAATGTTGAGACTAATCATGGTGTTAATGTTGAGACTAATCATGTTACCAAGTGTGGGAATTCTATTTAAAGCAACTATTGTCAAAGGGGACAACAAGCCTCCTCTTGTAATGTGGCCGGAAGTATCTACTGTAGTAGGCCTGTATTATAACAAAATCAATACAGCTATTTTTGAATGATGAGATCAATTGAACATTGTAAGACTTTCATTTACTGGTCCTAAATAAGCTTCCAACCTGACATCCAATCCGCTATCAGAATGCGAGGTGTTCAATGACTCACGTAGAAAATCACTATCAAATAGCAAATTCTTAGTAAATATCATGGCACTGGCATAGAGGCCTATCAGTATGGCCTGTTATTAATCAGTACAATAGAAACCTACAGCCACTTCGTTAGACTGTTATTCACAACTGCTGGAACAATGTGGCGTAGGTTTGTTTTTGCTCGTGCCCCTTTGTTGTTCAAATCAATGGAGATCAACAGAGAACACACACATACAGAGCACCTCTCTTTGCCATCATCAGACTCAACAAAGAACATCATTGTTGCTTCATGTTCTTCTTCAGTCAAAGAAATGATGAGTGTTTCATGAGCATAAGCGTGAGAGAGCGTGTGAGAGAGAGGGATGACTCCAGAGAGAGGGAGGAAGCCAGAGAGAGGGATGACTCCAGAGAGAGGGAGGAAGCCAGAGAGAGGGAGGAAGCCAGAGAGAGGGAGGAAGCCAGAGAGAGGGATGACTCCAGAGAGAGGGAGGAAGCCAGAGAGAGGGATGACTCCAGAGAGAGGGAGGAAGCCAGAGAGAGGGAGGAAGCCAGAGAGAGGGAGGAAGCCAGAGAGAGGGATGACTCCAGAGAGTGGGAGGAAGCCAGAGAGAGGGATGACTCCAGAGAGAGGGAGGAAGCCAGAGAGAGGGAGGAAGCCAGAGAGAGGGAGGAAGCCAGAGAGAACCCTTTCAATCTGCAGCAAGGTGGGGCATCTCATCAAGATGACAGCAGCCAACAGAGGAGCACACAGTATAATACACACACACACACACACACACACACTCTGCAATTTGAAGCCTTTCATGTAATGATTAGGGATTCATTTCCAATGTATTCTCAGAAGACATTTACCCCAAACAATAAACAAATAGAAAAAGCTCTTGATGAATATAATATCTATATAACTATGTATGTTAACATAATGAAATATCTTAGGGTTATCACATGCTGTGTTCACGTTAGTCACTTTTTCATTTTGAACATCTCTTCTCTGTTTCATGTCTGGAATTGGTTTCAACATCATTCCACCTTACTTTGCAGATGCCTCATCATTTTTGTTGTTGTTGCAGGGTGTCTAATGTCATTGTTTTGGGGGGCATGGTGTCTTGTGTAGGGCTAATATAATTTGTTAAGCACACTTACCTGATCTGAATCTTTGGGATTAATGATATATTCTGAGGTTGGTAAAACAAAGTCTACCTAAAAGCTGAGAATACGTTGACGGAAATGCATTTCATAGATAACCTTTAGATTATTTCTTAAGGGTTATTGGAAGCACTATTCAGATAAATGGGGCGGCAGGTAGCCTAGTGGTTAGAGCGTTGGACTAGTAACCCAAAGGTTGCAAGATCAAATCCCCGAGCTGACAAGGTAAAAATCTGTCATTCTGCCCCTGAACAAGGTAGTCAACCCTAGGCCCTCATTGAAAATAAGAATTTGTTCTTAACTGACTTGCCTAGTTAAAGAAAGGTAAAATAAATAAAAATTACATTTTAAAAATAGGGATTTTGAGACCATAAACTTAGAAACATATTTTCTTCACAATAAGTTAGGCAAAGTGAAGGTCCTTTGAAATGTGTTATTATTATTTTTCATTCTTATAATGATTATTTAGGATATTCAATGATCGTAATTACACATATATTTAATTAAATAATAATAATAATAATAATAAGTGTTGAATAATTACATAATTTTTGTTTCGTTGTATTATAATGCATCTGAGACGCAGGGATTCCTGTCTGTAAATGTCTGTAAATGTATCACTGTTGGATTCAATACAAACTTTATTAAATTGAACGATGTTAAGAACGTTTTTCCATTGGAATGTGTAATGCAAAATCGGTGCATTGGCCGCAACGGTGCCTAATTTAAATTACATACGCTTCCATATATGTATCAATAATATATGTATCTATATTAATATCCAATCGAATATTTGACCCCATCTAGTTACATAATTCCAATATGAAGAGGAATTGGTGAATGAATTCAACCGTTAATATTAAACTAAATCCTGAGAAATGATTTTCAAATAAAATAATGTATTTATGTTGCATATGTCTACACTAATAAATTGATTGCGGAAAAGCTTCATTTCGAAGCCTGTTGTCACGATATTAAAATTGGTTGTATATATGGATTTTCTTTACAGAAATGAACACTGCACCATCATTGGCAGAACAGGTGAAGTGACATCTTTCACAGAGAAGACGCACAACTAAAACGCAATTTCCGATAAGTTTATAGGGGTATTTTCTGTAATAACGCAATGAATATTTAGTCCATATTCTTGAGTATTCGTGTTAATCGGGTCAAATTAGTATGCATTGCATAACACATCTGATAGATGATTATTATACTTTAAAACACACACCTTAGTCAAATTAAGATTATTTAATTGAAGGCTGACTATTTGGACCAAATTCTGTAACCTATGACAACTCAAACAACACAAACATCTGCGATTCTTGAAACAGTATACAGGCCTCAACCTGTTTTTAAAATGTCAGAACACCTTTGGTTTTAGAAATACAAGAGCATTTTGAAAGTTTGCACATTTAAATATCGGTGAAGATGTCCAGAAAGTTTTTCGACTGTGATCCATACAATTGAAAGGGTGGATTGGTGTTGCTGCTCAAGCGGATGGTTTTATTTATTTTGCGTTATCGACTATAAGAACAAATATCAACGAGGAAGCCAAAAAACCCTTGACGTCTGACTTTAAATTACTTTCCCGTTTGAATTATGATATTCGTAGGTCTACATATTAAACGTATAGGCCTATAATAATAAACTTGTACATGTTTTTATTATGGTGATACCTTGATATACACGTTGAGTGAAACACACACACACACATACAAATATATATGTGTGTGCGTATATATATATATATATATATATATGTTTGTGTGTGTGTGTGTGTGCGCGCGCGCGCGAGGAAGAGAGAGAGAAAGGCACGGACAGGAGACATACAAATCAAGTCTCAGTTTGCACTATGAAAATGTATCTGAAGAGCCCACACACTGAACACGTTGCATGCAGAACTATGGTCTCATGTAGATTTCTAATGATGCGCACAGCCCCATCTGAATTGTCCCCAAAGAGAAACAAATGTGATTTCGCTAGTTACACACCCTATTGCCCATGAGTCATGTGATGGCTGCTACACAGGTAGGCCTATCAAACGAATTATAAATTCTCGGAGGCGCATTTGGAATATCCTCTGTCTTTATAGCTTATTCCAGTGATTTTAAGAGGCCAAGGTGTACAAATTAATGATTCATTCAAGTTCATTTTTGGCTAACATGGGACAAATTGACTGGTTGTTCAAATCGCTTTTTATGGCATGATGGTCTAGGCCAACCCTATATCAACGGTCCTTATAACAATATGTTTACCTGTGCAACATCGTATGGTACTCCCTCATATATCGTGGGACGAAGTGCTGAAATGGAAGGAATAAGACGTTAGTGGGCGAAAATTGAACATAACAATAAGCAAGCTCATAATTCAGACGCAGCGATTAAATAACGCCATAAAATATATATTTATAGGACTGCTGATAACTATCGCTGTCCATTGGAAACGGAAAGGCATCGGAATAAACACAACTGCAGTAAGACGCACATGCTTCTGCGTGAGCCAAGTCCGTGTGTGTGTGTGTGCGTGCGTGTGTGAAAATACCTGACTCACGTGTCAGGTTCAATTCAAACAGTCTAAAGCATGGTCAATGACAATCCCGCAAATAACCAATACAAAACAAGTACTTTACACCTAAAGCAGCCTACAGGCAAGTGCTTCTAATCACGAATATACTTTTCTTATCCCACCCCCCATTGTTGACCATAATAGGCCACTATAAAGCAATAGTTCTTTATACCTTGCATCAGTCATGTCTCTGTCGTCCATGCGTTGTGTAACATCATCAATAACTAACTACCCTTATATTTTGGTTGAAACGGCATAATACAGGGCATGGCGACAATGCTACCATGTTAGTTAGTAACATGTACATTGTCAACATCAAATCATCTTCAGCTTAGCATAAACACAATGTCATGCAGAACAGAATAACACAGTAAGAAAAACAACAAGCCTAATAATAAGAATAATAACTAATAACTGGTAACGAATAACTAATAATAATAACGGACATATAATAGTTAATGGTAATGTTATTAACAGTTATGCATTTAATATTTCAATATAGATCAAAACTATATAGACTTTTTTATTTTATTTACATGTTTTATTTTAGTAAATTTCAGAGCGCAATACAATAACACAAAAACATAAGACATCATAGGACATGTTTTTTTTAAACTATATAGGCCTATGTCTTGCTCAGGCCATAAAACTACGTCACGTTAAAATACTAGGCTTACACCCAATACACAATCCCAAAGGCTTTTAATCAACCTCTTTCCAAATCAGAATTAAGGGAGTTAGTCCCAAAATACCACAATCCTAGTAATCATACATTTCACAAGGAAGTGGGGGGTGACGCGAGAAAATAATCGCCCGAGCACCACTTCACAGCTCACAAGCAGACATTTCAATTGACAAATGCGCAATTTATTTCCAATTACATGCCGGTTGTGAAAGCGAAGCAAAAATTGGACTAATAGCCATGAGAAAATGCTGACGCTTTGTTTGGGAAGTAAACCATTCATATAACAAGGTCGTCTGTTTCAGAAAACAGAAAGTGCACATTAGATGTTTGAAATCACCCTTTTTTCGTCCCCAAAAAGGTTAAGCACGATTTACGTAACAGGCCCCATAAAGGCTTTGCTCTATAATCCCCATGCTGCTCGAGCCAATGTGTCGTGTCCGTGCGCAGCTGGTTTCATGTAATCATGTAATCATCTCTGATTTTTACATGCTTTTTACTCTTGGCCATTTTATGCACTAACCTTCTAAAAGTCCATAGCAAATATATACAAATATTATTTTGGGATTGTCTGGGTAGCCTTGCTCAATTCTCCATAGCCACACGCGAAGACATAGGCCTATAGATTAAACAAGAATTCAGAAAAATAGTTGCATGATAGCCTATAGTGTGTTGAAGAAGTTGTCTTAGATTGAATTGATCCCTAGGCAGACAAGGCAAGTTTGAATGCAGGCCTATATCTGGTAGTCTAGGCCTATACAGTGATAGCTTATTCCGTCATATTGGGAGTATATGGAGTGTGTAATCATGGTATAGCCTAAGGCCTATACTATCGGTTTTCGTTTTGCCATTAGATCACCATATGGCGCAAACACTGCACAGACCACACAATAAGAAGGCATTTGTGAGAGGAACTCATGGTCGTTTATAGATTTCCCCACAAAGCCTCAAATAAGTCTGCAAATACCAGACACGAAAAGCATGCGAGTATAAATAAGTACTTCTCGTCATCTCCCAAATGAAGTGAGCCTATGTAGGCTATACCAGCCATACATTCGCAGAACACACCAGCAAAACGTCCAACTCCGTACCCAAGGCAAACTTACCCTGAATAGCATCATCCAACATTGCCCAATGAATCATGCGCGCTCGCTCACATAGGCTACTCTCATCATATCTGCATCTCCATGATAACAATAGGCTACAGAAGGCTTACATGTGCTGGGATACTTATTGTGTTGGTCACATTCTACCTTCCCATGAGAAAAGAGCCCATCTGTTTTGTGAATATTACAAAATGTACAAGTGTTATTTAACTATCGATTTAATCCACAAATCGTTGTTTCCCTTTCAATTATATAGTTCCCTATTGACTGCGACTATCCCTCTTGCCAAGCACCGAACCTACAATGCATTACTCATACACAGAATGTAGAACAAACAGTTACCATATGCATAAAGCCATTGCGCTGGCAACATCGGTCACAAATAGGCCTGTATGTTGTTATTTCATCCATAACGTTCGACTCTTACCCTCAGAAGACAAGGGTGGATCTAGTGGGGTTGTCACGTGCCTCTCACAACTGCCGACTTGTCTGCATGAGCAGAGCGATGTAAACGAAATGAGCACCTACAGAATAATATCAGCAGATTCTTGAGCTTCGAGGCGACGGTTGATGGTGACGTCGCCTGGGACCATCCATTCGTTTTAAATCAACCGGGTCCCACTGTTTCTTCACAGCTATCGTAGTAGCAATATTTCCCCACACAGGCAGCCCTGTCCTCCCCCTTGTAAAAGGCAGAGTTGGGGCTGTCCGTTTTCCTAGCCTTCCAACCTGACAATACGACCGTTTCCAAACTGGTTATGGTCTGGATCTCGTACGTCAGAAATCATATACCATTGCCAAGGCCCACCCCTTTGTGACAATGCGGTAACATCGTTGTCCCCACCCTCTGAAATTAACCAGACAAATCCGTGGAGTGACAATGTGGACCTGTCGCAACATTCCAACCCCCTCCCCACTCCCGCATCACATACATACACACACACACACACGCATTCTCTCTCTCTCTCACACACACACACACACACACACACACACACACACACACACACACACACACACACACACACGCACACACACACACACACACGCACACGTTTGGCCCTGGCCAATACACATCAATCATCACAAACAAACAAACGTGTAATAGTTTATAGGACTACATACTGAGGTCTATATTGGACCAAAAGTAACCAAAATAGCTTAGAACTACATTCATGTGAACGTTGTGAATTATAACTAAGATATAGGCTTGGATAAATAAAATTATTGATGGAGAAAAACACCAAAGGGAAATATATTGTTATGCATGAATGAATATATTGCATAATGGTCCACCAGAAACAATTCACGCATAGCAAACTAGAGCGTCCGTTCGGTCGTAGGGGTTGGACAGTGCGTTTAAACTGTCAGCCAAGTTCAGACTTCCAAGAATGCGAGTTTGTGGGAGGCAGTCTGGGCTGGCTGCATGATTATCATGATAATCACACATGGGGTTGGGGCTAAGAAACCCCTTTGAATAGCCTATTTGTTCAATAAGGGGCGAATCCACCAAACAGTCATTGTAGCTACTGGCTCACCCCTTATTGTTGATTTGAATAAATGAAAAAAAGATGTCCTTGTCTTCTCAATTTTTGGGTGTTTTCCTGGAAACCACCTTATAAATACAGCCACTGTTTCATGTTTTGCCTAAACCGCTCTCGACCACGGGGCTCCTTTTAAAAGTGCGGCTAATGGGCTATGGATAATACACAATGGCCCCGTTTTTCTCCCAGCAATGCATGGGAACCCGGATCCATCGCAGTTGACAAGAGACTTTCAGAATCGTGATGAGATGACTCAAGTTCATTATCAAACCGACCCGCCCCCTCCCTCCTCCCCAACCTCCAGTCCCACACACACACACACACAAACGCAGGCGCGCGACACACGTTGCCAAGATACCAGCGTGAGAAGCAGACACTTGGCAGGTCGTATGTCACAATCTCAGAACCTTGCAGACAGCAGCAAACCACATGCAATGTCACACTATTCTTTTCTCATCCGCGCTACCAGACGAGACCAGTACGTTTAGCCGTACACTGTGAGAAATACATGCAAAAGTATACAACAAAAGACTACTACGCATGCGCTATGAAATAGAGAACACTGTTTTAACAAGACTGACTGAGAAAACTAACGTGGATAGAATCATAAGAAGCACGAGCGAATCAATTAATTTTGAGGCAGAGGGCGAGTGTAGACCGCTTATGTTGCGTTTGGATGTTTAATTTATGCATCTTCAATAATACTTTCGGCGTATATAGTGATTTGAAATATTTCCCACAAGATTTTGTTCAATTTCTAAGATGGGGTTTCAAAACCTTTAAAGCCAGTAATGCAGTGGCCACCCGTCATTCAGGGCCGAGCCCCACCTGTTTTGAGCCAGAAATGTTTGCCTGTTTTGCATGATATTTTGTCATTAATATGTGTCACATATCAGTTTGCAAACAATGTTACAATGTAAATTATTATTATTATTTTTTAAATCATTGCGTTAATAAAGCCGCATACAAACATGGACTCTTTTTTGTTTTCTTGTGTAAGGCAGCTCCAAAATGCAGGTGTTTCAGCCTAGCTCAGTGCTTGCTGTGGTGGTGGGGCAGCCAGCAGAAAATACGGAGTGTAGCGGCTGGTAATGTTCTCTAGTTGCGCAGTGATCGGCTCATTGTTCTGTCACTCATGGGGTCACCGCCAAATCTAAGGGTAGAGCTCGAAAATTCAAGCCCCTTGGGTGCTGCCATAGAGTTACATTAGAAGTGTCCATCCAAGAAGGCTCAAGGTCATTGGCCATAGATAAAATGACATCAAATCACATTATATCAACAGTAGCTTTGATTGGACTGATCTTAGCTAGCAGTCATCATCATGAATCAAGTCAACAATCTACTGGCAAATCCTTTTTAATCCTTGTCATATGAAGAGAAATACTGAAGATAAATGATAGATAAAAATGTATCTGTGCTAACATAAACATTACACAACAAGTTGGAAATCGCAAATTCAACAATGAGTGGTTTGAAAGGAATCAGTGGCCAACTGCAGGCATTGCAAATAAATCACTAGCCTGCTATTCAGTGGAGTGGATGTGTGGTCCAAGTCTGGGTTTAAGGGTCTCTTTTCCAAGTTTAAAATGAGAAACATTCAACATTGGCCATGCTGTCAATCCAACAGGACTTCTGCCGCGCTCAAAACAACGGTTAACTCGGAACTGGGAAATCTTACTTCAGTGAGTTCAAGACAACTGGTAACACTGGGAAAAAGATATCCGACAGGGAAAATACGTTTTGAACGGTCATCCAACTCGGAATTGTAAGTCGGGAACTCGGCCTCTTTCTAGAGCTACGACCTGAAGATCACTGACGTCATCATGATTCAACCTTGTTTTTGTCAGACTTGCCAGTTGTCTTGAAAGCGCCATACATCCAGAGAATGGCAGACTTTGATGACAAAGTTTGATGACAAAATTTGCCCACGAAGGACCACCGCGCCACCTTCCTGTTCAAGTGAGCACAGCACAGCAAGGTGAGTCCAAAAATGTATTTTATGCTGCTGCATAAATGATGCAATATGCCAGGGAGATATGTGTAGCTAAGAAAGTAATACTGATTGTATGTTGTGTAGTAAGCGGTTAGTAGCCCATGTGCCTCACCCTAATAATTTGGTGTATCTTTCCCTTTTAATTTTGTCTACTGTTCTGACTTGGTGGTGCACATGTAGCCTATAACCTGTTTTAGAGAAATGTAATCATCAAATATTGTAAGAGCTTTCATTGTCTGCTTATATGCGCTCTTCATTTATCCTAAGGTTCTGACTTGGTGTACAGGGAGATCACTATAAGAATGGCCCATGTTCTGAATTCTGTCGCTGTACATTTCAAAAGTGCTGAACAAATAGCTGTATTGACTACGTCCGTCCTAGCTCACTCATTAATGTCTTAATCGAAATTACTGATTGCCTCTTATCCGCTTGTCGTCCCTTTATGCCATAGTTTGTAGATCTCAAATGTCAATAGAAACCACATTTGTTTAAGCAAGTTATAAATATCAGCTATGCTTTTTTAAAAGGCAGTAAATGAGGCTGAATTAACTGTTTCACTGCCAGACAAGGTTCCGCCGATAGCCACTGATAGCCAGGTGTAGCAGTGGTAAGGTGTTGGGACTGCTGTTGGGACTCTGCTGTTGGGACAGCTTTATGTAGGCCCTAACAGTTTGCGCAATTTATATATTGTTTAGTGTTGTGTTGTGTAGTGGCTTTGCTGGCATGTATCGCCAATTTTTATTTTTGCCCCACCAAGATTTACATGCTAAAATCGCCAGTGCATTGATGTAGCCCATGTTTGCAGTGCATCAGCAGAATTTCTATAAATTTAATTGAATTTTGAGGGTAAAAAACACTCTCATAAGGAAAAGGGCCAGGCAGGATGCTATACATACACACATTGCCACAAAGTTGGAAGCACAGAATCGTCTAGAATGTCATTGTGTGGTGTAGGATTAAGATTTCCCTTCACTGTAACTAAGGGGCCTAGCCTGAACCATGAAAAACAGCACCAGACAATTATTCTTCCTCCACCAAACTTTACAGTTGACACTATGCATTCGGGCAGGTGGCACTCTCCCGGCATCCGCCAAACCCAGATTAATCCGTCTGACTGCCAGATGATGAAGCGTGATTCATCACTCCAGAGAATGCATTTCGACTGCTCCAGAGTCCAATGACAGCGAGCTTTACATCACTCCAGCAGATGCTAGGCATTGCACATGGTGATTTTAGGCTTGTGTGCGGCAGCTTGGCCATGGAAACCAATTTCATGAAGCTCCCAATGAACAGTTTTTGTGCTGAAGTAGTGAGTGTCGGTAGTGAGTGTTGCAACTGAGGACAAACGACTTTTACACGCTAAGCGCTTCAGCACTCGGTGGTCCCGTTCTGTGAGCTTGTGTGGTCTACTACTTCCCGGCTGAGCTGTTGTTGCTCCTAGACATTTCCACTTCACAATAACAGCACTTACAGTTAACCGGGGCAGCTCTAGCAGGGCAGAAATTTGACAAACTGACTTCTTGGAACGGTGGCATCCTATGACGGTGCCACGTTGAATGTCACTGAACTCTTCAGTTATATATACCAGTTTGACTGGTATATACAGTACCAGTCAAAAGTTTGGACACACCTACTCATTCATGGGTTTTTCTTTATTAGTACTATTTTCTACATTGTAGAATAATAGTGAAGACATCAGAACTATGAAATAACACATATGGAATCATGAAGTAAGCAAAAAAGTTTTAAACAAATGAAAATATATTTTAGATTTTAAATTCTTCAAATTAGCCTCCCTTTTCCTTGATGACAGCTTTGCACACTCTTGGCATTCTCTCAACCTGCTTCATGAGGTAGTCACCTCAATGCTTTTCTAACAATCTTGACGGAGTTCCCACATATGCTGAGCACTTGTTGGCTGCTTTTCCTTCCCTCCACGGTCCAACTCATCCCAAACCATCTCAATTGGGTTGAGGTAGAGTGATTGTGGAGGCCAGTTCTTCTGATGCAACACTCCATCACTCTCCTTGGTCAAATACCCCTTACACAGCCTGGAGGTGTGTTTTGGGTCATTGTCCTGTTGAAAAACAAATGATAGTCCCACTAAGTACAAACCAGATGGGATGGCGTATCACTGCAGTATGCTGTGGTAGCCATGCTGGTTAAGTGTGCCTTGACTTTATTCAAAATAAATCACTGACAGTGTCACCAGCAAACCACCCCCACACCTCCTCTTCCATGCTTCACATTAGGAACCACACATGCAGAGATCATCTGTTCACCTACTCTGCATCTCACAAAGACACAGTGTTTGAACCCAAAATCTAAAATTTGGACTCATCAGACCAAAGGACAGATTTCCACCAGTCTGTTAATTTCTTTTGTTTCTTGGCCCAAGCAAGTCTCTTCTTATTATTGGTGTCCTTTAGTAGTTTTTCTTTGCAGCAATTTGACCATGAAGGCCTGATTCACGCAGTCTCCTCTGAACAGTTGATGTTGAGATGTGTCTGTTACTTGAACTCTGAAACATTTATCTGGGCTGCAATTTCTGAGGTGCAGCTAATTGCCAATTTATGAGGCTCGTTACTGTAATGAACTTATCCTCTGTAGCAGAGGTAACTCTGGGTCTTCCTTTCCTGTGGCGGTCCACATGAGAGCCAGTTTCATCATAGAGCTTGATGGTTTTTGTGACTGCACTTGAAGAAACTTTCAAAGTTCTTGAAATTTTCCGCATTGATTGACCTTCATGTCTTAAAGTAATGACGCTTCTCTTTGCGTATTGAGCTGTCCTTGCCATAATATGGACTTGGTCTTTTACCAAATAAGGCTATCTTCTGTATACCAATCCTACCTTGTCACAACATAACTGATTGGCTCAAACACATTAAGAAGGAAAGAAAGTCCACAAATTAACAAGGTACACCTGTTAATTGAAATGCATTCCAGGTGACTACCTCATGAAGCTGTTTGAGAGAATGCCAAGAGTGTGCAAAGTGGTCATCAAGGCAAAGGGTGGCTACTTTGAAGAATCTGAAATATAAAACATATTTTGATTTGTTTAAAAAAAAACATGATTACGACATGATTCCATACTTGTTATTTCATAGTTTTGACGTCTTCGCTATTTTACAATTTAGGCAATATTAAAAATAAAGAAAAACCCTTGAATGAGTAGGTGTGTTAAAACTTTTGACTGGTACTGTATATATATATATATATATATAGACACACACACTGCTCAAAAAAATAAAGGGAACACTAAAATAACACATTCTAGATCTGAATGAATGAAATAATCTTATTAAATACTTTTTTCTTTACATAGTTGAATGTGCTGACAACAAAATCACACAAAAATAATCAATGGAAATCCAATTTATCAACCCATGGAGGTCTGGATTTGGAGTCACACTCAAAATTAAAGTGGAAAACCACACTACAGGCTGATCCAACTTTGATGTAATGTCCTTAAAAAAAAGGCAAAATGAGGCTCAGTACTGTGTGTGGCCTCCACGTGCCTGTATGACCTCCCTACAATGCCTGGGCATGCTCCTGATGAGGTGGCGGATGGTCTCCTGAGGGATCTTCTCCCAGACCTGGACTAAAGCATCCGCCAACTCCTGGACAGTCTGTTGTGCAACGTGGCATTGGTGGATGGAGCGAGACATGATGTCCCAGATGCTCAATTGGATTCAGGTCTGGGGAACGGGCGGGCCAGTCCATAGCATCAATGCCTTCCTCTTGCAGGAACTGCTGACACACTCCAGCCACATGAGGTCTAGCCTTGTTTTGCATTAGGAGGAACCCAGGGCCAACCGCACCAGCATATGGTCTCACAAGGGGTCTGAGGATCTCATCTCGGTACCTAATGGCAGTCAGGCTACCTCTGGCGAGCACATGGAGGGCTGCGCGGCCCCCCAAAGAAATGCCACCCCACACCATGACTGACCCACTGCCAAACCGGTCATGCTGGAGGATGTTGCAGGCAGCAGAACGTTCTCCACGACGTCTCCAGACTCTGTCACGTCTGTCACATGTGCTCAGTGCGAACCTGCTTTCATCTGTGAAGAGCACAGGGCGCTAGTGGCGAATTTGCCAATCTTGGTGTTCTCTGGCAAATGCCAAACGTCCTGCACGGTGTTGGGCTGTAAGCACAACCACCACCTGTGGACGTCGGGCCCTCATACCACCCTCATGGAGTCTGTTTCTGACCGTTTGAGCAGACACATGCACATTTGTGGCGTGCTGGAGGTCATTTTGCAAGGCTCTGGCAGTGCTCCTCCTGCTCCTCCTTGCACAAAGGCGGAGGTAGCGGTCCTGCTGCTGGGTTGTTGCCCTCCTACGGCCTCCTCCACGTCTCCTGATGTACTGGCCTGTCTCCTGGTAGCGCCTCCATGCTCTGGACACTACGCTGACAGACACAGCAAACCTTCTTGCCACAGCTCGCATTGATGTGCCATCCTGGATGAGCTGCACTACCTGAGCCACTTGTGTGGTTTGTAGACTCCGTCTCATGCTACCACTAGAGTGAAAGCACCGCCAGCATTCAAAAGTGACCAAAACATCAGCCAGGAAGCATAGGAACTGAGAAGTGGTCTGTGGTCACCACCTGCAGAACCACTCCTTTATTGGGGGTGTCTTGCTAATTGCCTATAATCTCCACCTGTTGTCTATTCCCATTTGCACAACAGCATGTGAAATTTATTGTCAATCAGTGTTGCTTCCTAAGTGGACAGTTAGATTTCACAGAAGTGTGATTGACTTGGAGTTATGTTGTGTTGTTTAAGTGTTCCCTTTATTTTTTTGAGCAGTGTATATATATATATAACATCTTTTTGCAGTTATTTTGTGGGTCCCTGTTCTAAAAAGAATTAAACTTGCTGGCATCCTCTTACGCTCCCCTACTCCTGTCTCTAGTCTGAGATGGTTAGGGTAAAAAAGAAGAAGAAAAGAACACTAAAAAAACCCTGTCATGCCAATATTCGAATTTAGGGGCTGTGATTTGAATGAGAAGGAGAATGATGAAGGAGAATGATGAGTGATGTTAAGGAATACAACAAAGACATTTCAGGACTGTTTTCGACAATTATGCTTTAGCCTTCTGCTGCCCCAGTATCTGTGCTTTAGATATGTCGACGATGAGTATGTGTGTCTTCTCTAACGCCCAGGAAGCTCCGATTCCAACTCCCATTAGATAGATCTGCAAGCGTTATAATGTCAAAATACGTTCATTAACACATTGGAGGTACCGAATAGGTGTTTTTTTGTAGCTTTATTTAGAACTTTTTTGGAAGAATATACCGGCTGTAATGTGAATAAATGAAGATAGTTTTCTCTGCGATACTCCATATTTGGTGACTAATGAATGTATTTTGACATTATAATGCTTGCAGATCTATCTAATGGGAGTTGGAATCGGAGCTTCCTGGGCGTTAGAGAAGAGATTCGTCATACCTTACGCATATCTTACGCATGCAGAGGGCTTTAAAAAAATAGTTTGGGCTGTGGGTTTGTCTTTTGCACACATTTCAGAGGAAACAGAACAATAGTTGATGTTATACTGATGATAACATCAAGAAATGACTCTGTGTGTGTGTGTTTGTGAAAGAAAGAAAGAAAGAAAGAAAGAAAGAGAGAGAGAGAGATACTGTATGTGGGCCTATACTGTGGACCTGCTGCTGCCTCTTCACTTTACATTTTTTAAAATATATTTTACCTTTATTTAACTAGGCAAGTCAGTTAAGAACAAATTCTTATTTTCAATGGCAGCCTAGGAACAGTGGGTTAACTGCCTTGTTCAGTGGCAGAACAACAGATTTTTACCTTGTCAGCTCGGGGATTTGACTTTGCAACCTTGCGGTTACTAGTCCAATGCTCTAACCACTAGGCTACTTGCCACCCCTATGCAGGGGTGCTGCGCTAAAAGGACAGCTCCTAGGTGTGGATCTGCTGTCCAGTGATGTGTGGTGCTGAAGGGACAGCTCCTAGGTGTGGATCTGCTGTCCAGTGATGTGTGGTGCTGAAGGGACAGCTCCTAGGTGTGGATCTGCTGTCCAGGGACGTGTGTTGTTGAGGGTACAGCTCCTAGGTGTGGATCTGCTGTCCAGTGATGTGTGGTGCTGAAGGGACAGCTCCTAGGTGTGGATCTGCTGTCCAGGGACGTGTGTTGTTGAGGGTACAGCTCCTAGGTGTGGATCTGCTGTCCAGTGATGTGTGGTGCTGAAGGGACAGCTCCTAGGTGTGGATCTGCTGTCCAGGGACGTGTGTTGTTGAGGGTACAGCTCCTAGGTGTGGATCTGCTGTCCAGTGATGTGTGGTGCTGAAGGGACAGCTCCTAGGTGTGGATCTGCTGTCCAGGGACGTGTGTTGTTGAGGGTACAGCTCCTAGGTGTGGATCTGCTGTCCAGTGATGTGTGGTGCTGAAGGGACAGCTCCTACGTGTGGATCTGCTGTCCAGTGATGTGTGGTGCTGAAGGGACAGCTCCTAGGTGTGGATCTGCTGTCCAGGGACGTGTGTTGTTGAGGGTACTGCTCCTAGGTGTGGATCTGCCAGCACCACACATTGGAAAGGGAAAGGAAAGGGGATACCTAGTCAGTTGTACAACTGAATGCCTTCAACTGAAATTAGTCTTCCACATTTAACCCAACCCCTCTGGAATTGAATAGTGTGTTGCACTATAAATGGTTAGCTGTCTTGACTAAAAGTAGTGCTTAAATCTATGGTTCATTCAGGGGGCTTTAGGTTACAAGTGGGTCGTTCTTGAATTGGAGGGGCATTTGCGTCCCTCACCTTTGCAACCATGAAAAACACTTTAAAATGACAAATAGTTACGCATTATACGTTTTCTTTTTTTATGTGGAACCGTTTATCAACGATTAAACATAATGCAAGTTATTTATACTGCAACATTTTATGTTTATGCATTGTTTAAAGTAGCCTACTTAGGGTGAACAAATAGGTTTTTCCCAGTAGTTACCAAGTAGAGTTGTAGTGTTTTGGGGATTTAGAGATATTTATTATTTTGAATGCTAGAAAGTAAACAAAATTATTTATTAAATTGTATAGATCAATTAAAACAAAGAAGGCTATTAAAATACTTAAAAAATATATATATATAACACGTGTCCCTCAATTTTAAGTCACTGGTGTTACCGCCTTGAAAATCCCTCATTATGAATATATACAAGGACCTTGAGCATTCCGTCCAGTGGCAAACTGTTATCGGGGAAGGGTCTATATTACATTTATTAGATAAATTACATTTATGTCATAAATTTGAGGATTCTGTTGATAATTTGGTGTGTCTAAATCCAAAGTGTCTCATGATGTTACTCAAATGAAATGAAGGGAAAATATTAATCATATCACTTCAGTAAATTATTTCCCACAGGTTAATGACCTTAGATTTGAGAATATGTGGCCTCCATTTTAGAAACTCCCAATTTACCTAAATCGTATCATTGGTGTTGTCATCATTGGTGTTACTACTCCTACTGGTGGCACAATGTTATCATAATGGTAAAAATATATATTTAAATGTATTAAAGCTACCATATTAGTTGATTTAGAATGGGAAGATGTCCCAAAACACATTTAAATAAATAAAACATTTAGGAAAATTGTGTTTTTTCTAAAGTGCCATGCCGAAATGCCACCTCAATTCAAGAATGACCCAGGTGTATAGCTTCAAATCGTTTTTCCATCAAGGATTTTGTAAGGGCATTATAAGGATTTATACATGCTTATAACAAGTTTTTTTTTAAAGTAATAATGCACCTGTTGGTTTTGAGTTAGTTTTACAATTGTGAGTTGTTGCACCCCTGTCATATCATTCATCATGAAAACTAAATGACACAGTCGTGTGCATACAGCCATTTATTTACAAGGTAAACTTTAAAAAAAATACATGGGTCAGAATGATATAAGATTGATTAATGCTTATGTAACAAACTGAAGTTTCTATTTGCTGAGGCATAGTGAGCATGACCAACATCCTTTTTACCATGTTTTGTTCTTGTCATCATCCTCTTATTCTTGACAAATTCCACAAGATAGTGATGGAATGGAATATTGATATTGTATACATCTGGACAATTCTCCATTGATTGAGACTCAACTATCACTCGATCTTGAGTGGTGCAGTGGTCTAATGCACTGCATCTCAGTGCAAGAGGCTTCACTATAATCCCTGGTTCGAATCCAGGCTGTATCACATCCGGCAGTGACTGGGAGTCCCATAGAGCGGTGCACAATTGGCCCAGGTTTGGCCTGGGTAGGCCATCATTGTAAATAAGAATTTGTTCTTAACTGACTTGCCTAGTTAAATAAAGGTTCACTAAAAACTCATGTTAATATTGAGAGGGCATCATAGCTTGACCGAATAACTAGGCCTGCTCTCGCTCTCTCTCTCTCTCTCTCTCTCTCTCTCTCTCTCACACACACACACGGAGAGAGAGGCAGAGACACCTGCAAAGTAGCTCTGTTCTGTCATAGACAATTCTCCATCCAGATAATAAGGACACGAAAGAAAAGCCTGTTCAGCATTAGGACAAGATCCCCATAGCAATGTAAAGAATAGCCGTATAGGAAGGCTGAATTACAGGGTATAGGGCAGGCTATAGAGGTCAAAGAAACCGGTCTGATTGAGTTGCCAGCATGAGGCCTTCTTTATTAGGACCGTTTGAACAGGGGAAGAACGGTGTGGATGGAAGGTCGAGCTAATAAACTCAGGCTAGAGCGCAAGGACAAAGCACTCCTGACTGAGCTTAAAGGTTCCCAACCTTTGCCACGTTCAACTAGCGATCGGACAAATTTGAGAATCTGTTGCTTTGTTCTCCTGCCCAAATGGCGTCCCGCACTAGGAGATTAGAATTGTCATCGCTCACGTAAGAGACATGATTGAGAGGTGTAAACAGGCGCCCGTTGTCAGCATTATGATTTGAATTCGCTAACTTGAATGGTTATCTTTTTATTAGGCTAACTATAGATTTCGAATGCCTAATTACTATTATGAAATTGCCTAATAAATGACTTTTTATTTTACTTTATTTTAAAATGGCAATTTGAATACATTACATTGAAATCATAACAATAGCCTTAATAAAGCATTCATTATGTTTGCTTAATTGAACAGAATCAGCATGTTTTCATGTTTATAAGCACATATATTTCGAAGTAGGTTGCACAGTGCCTTGCATGGTGTTTCCAAGCCCGTGATATTACGCGATGGAAAAAAAGTTTCAAATCTGTAGTTGTTACAGAGTCCGAAACATAGAATATATCTCGGCTACACAATAACCCACTAAATTAACGCAGGTTTATTCAATATAGTCCATTTATAATTAATTCCGTTTCAAGAACATTTTTTTTTGTCAATGGTATTTTACAACCTCATAAGTTACCTGTTTGTATCCAGGCTAATAGGCTACTAACTTTTTTCTGTCAATGTTTCAAAACACAAATAAAATGAACTTACCCATGTTGAAACCCTTATAAGCCTTTGTATCACTGTAAGCCTGACATTACCAATTGTTTAACTTTCTGTCCATGTCCCAAGTTTCTTGGTACGCTTCTTTAATTCGATCCGTTTGATGTTAGCTCAATGCATTTGACTTGTGAAATCCCCCCCAAAATAAAAATGTAATTGATAGGTACCAAAGGGCTGTTATTGGTATTTAAAGATCTACGGTAGCCTATTTCACCGTCCACCCCCTTGAGAATAGACTTATGGTGGAAATTACGAAATTACCCTCATTCCATTTGAAAACGTAGAAACGGACTTATAGCCTATATTCTCCCCAAGAGACCTAGACTAGTTACCAGTCTTTTTAGAAAACATTCCACTCATTGTAGCCTACTCTGTGTCACATACAGTTCCAGTCAAAAGTTTGGACACACCTACTCATTCCAGGGTTTTTCATTATTTTCTACATTGTAGACTAATAGTGAAGACATCAAAACTATGAAATAACACATTTGGAATCATGTAGTAACCAAAAAGTGTTAAATCAAAATATATTTTATATTTGAGATTATTCAAAGAAGCCACCCTTTGCCTTTTTGTCAGCTTTGCCACACCAGGTGCTGGCGTATAAAATCGAGCACGCAGCCATGCAATCTCCATAGACAAACATTGGCAGTAGAATGGCCTTACTGAAGAGCTCAGTGACTAAAAGTGGCACCTTCATAAGCATTAATCAATCTTTTGATATCATTCTAACTAAATGACACAGTGGGGTTCATACAGTCATTATTTATAAAGGTACGTTTTAAAAAAACGACATGATTTATTTATTGAATCTCAAATGAGATCAGCTAAATGAAGTGTAATACATTTGGTGAAAGAGGTAACCTCAATTAGGTCAATTCCTCTGTGACTGTGACAACTGGTAGGCCACCACGACTGTCACTTCTAATTTTCTTGCACTAATGACTATTTGATGAAGGAACAATTGTGAAACGCCCCGATTGTATGCAATTATTACCTGTAGAAAGTGGCGACAGAACAGAGCTAATCGCCATTCTAAAGACGATGCTGCCGTCATGTGGTGTTTTTTGTGTATTTCATATCCCCATGCTTTTACTGACGCTGGGAGTTGACAAAGTATAGGATTCTGCTTCCCCCTGCTGTCTCTTAAGTTGCACTACACATATTTAGAGTTGAGTTGTTCTCTCTTTCAAAATCAAGAGTCAATGTTTATCTGTTGGTTTGGAAATTGTAATGTGTTGATCTGTAAAGGTATAATCTGAAATATTTACAGCATTTTCAATGGTAATGGCTTAAAAACTTAATCAGTCAATTGTGACTGGTGAGGCCAAATACAGTAAAATTACAATATACTGTATGTCATGGTAAAAAAAGAAAGAAGAGCAGCAGAGCTTCAATAACAGAGTTGCCAGTGCGTTACTGCAGTCCACATCACTAAGGATCGATCATGGTCCACACACGCCAACACAGTCGTGAAGAGGACACAACAACACCTCTTCCCCCTCAGGAGGCTGAAAAGATTTGGCCCTCAGATCCTCAAAAAGTTGCACCATTGAGAGTATCTTGACTGGCTGCATCACCACTTGGTATGGCAACTGCTTGGCATCCGACCACAAGACGCTACAGAGAGTAATGCGTAGGGCCCAGTCCATCACTGGGATCGAGCTCCATCCAGGACCTCTATTCCAGGCGGTGTCAGAGAAAGGCTCTAAACATTGTCAAAGACTCCAGCCACTCAAGTCCTAGACTGTTCTCCTTGCTACCGCACGGCAAATGGTAGCGAAGTCTGGAACCAACAGGACCCTGAACAGTTTCTACCCCCCAGCCATAAGACTGTTAAATAGTTAACCAAATAGCTACATGGACTATCTGCATTGACCCTTTTTGCACCAACTTTGACTCGTCACGTACACTGCTGCTACTGTTTATCTGTCACTTTATTCCTAGTTATATGTACATACAGTATCTACCTCAGTTACCTCGTGAACCCTGCACATCGACTCGGTACGAGTACCCCTTGTATATAGCAAAGTTATCGTTACTTATTATGTATCTATTATTACGTGTTTTACTTTTCTTTACTGCTCTATGTTCTTTCTCTCTGCATTGTTGGGAAGGGCCCGTAAGTAAGCATTTCACTGTTAGTCCACACCTGTTGTTTCTGAAAAATGTGACGGATAAAAAGGGATTGGAGTATTATCCCAAAACCTCCAGTCTACATCTTATAGTATCTTAACTACTGTATTACAATATTCTCTCATGTCATCTATGTAGTTAGCAGTGAAGCTGGTGGAAGGAGGTATAGGACAGGCTGGGATGGAATAAATTAACGTGATTTCCATATGTTTGTGTTTGATACCGTTACATTTATCCCATTCCAGCCATTACAATGAGCCAGTCCTCCTATAGCTCTTCCCACCAGCCTCCACTGGTAGTTAGTAGTACTATTGAAAATTACTTTGAGCCCTGTAATTTCTACGCCTGACTGATTTGTCTATATGCCTGTCTCTCTCACACACACACACACACACACACACACACACACACACACACGTTAGCTAGAGATTGAGCAGGTGTGCGGGTGGCCGCTTTGGTTGGTTTTGTCGCCATGGTGACGGCGTGTTGCCAGGCAGCAAGCGATGGCCCTCGGGAGCAGCGGGTCACTGCACACTAAGGGCTCTCCGCCCACATACACACCTCTCAGCTGTACTACACGCCTCTCAGCTGTACCACACACACACACACACACACCTCAGAGGAGAGTGGGAAAGAGGGAACAAGGCAGGAATGTTTTAAGAATAAACAGTGGACTATTTTGGAGTGAACAGCGATGAGTCCAGATCTGAATCCCGTCAAAAACCTGTCGAGACCTGAAAACAGCAGTTGGTGGAAGGCACCATTCAAACATTGAAAATTGGAGTAGTTTGCAGCTGAAGCTCCTGGGTGCCAGTAATTTGGGCCATTTGATTTAATGTTCTTAATTAACATTATAAATGTCATTTTTCATAAACAAAATTGGTTCTGCAATGTTGACAATCCAATACCAAGTGTGGAGACCAATTAGTTATTTCAAATTTAACTTATTTTTTGCAGAAATAGGGAATTATTTCAGAAGTTCAAGGGTGCAATATCTGTCCGCCACTGTATGTTTGGTAGATACAAATGCTGACTTTATGTGAAATGTAAAAGGTAAAGGAGCCAGTCGATGCATTTCAACACATTGAGAGATTTTTTCTCTAGCTTTTTCACAGATCAAATCACAGATTGTGTTTACATGATGATGTTCCCAGTCATAAAACCAATAAATATTACAGGGAATTTGAAACAAATAATCCATTCTAAATATTAGATATTGTTTATAAAAGCATTTAAGAAGGGAAATCCACCACCCCACCCTGCATTATCTGGGAATTTAGTTATTATTCCTTAAAACTCCATTACGCTAAAACAAGATAAGATTGGATATCATCACTAAAATCCATTGATTCATCAATTCAGTTATGGAGTTGAATTTTCTGGTCATCCAATACAGTCATGATATCATTTTCCTGTAATAAGTGTACCAAATGTCCATGTTTATTATGAATGTGTTAAGGGTGTGTACTGGAGGCGAAGTCAGGTACAGGAGAGCAGAGTGTAGTGAACAGGCACACTTTTTATTCCGGTCCAACGAAAGCACAGAAGTACATAAATGTGCCCAAACACGGAACATAGACAAAAGTATGGCACGTAACAATACCCACATAACATAAGTACAATTTCACACAAAGACATGGAGGGGAACAGAGGACTAAATACATGCAGTGTGATTAGGGAATGAAAACCAGGTGTGTATGGAACAAGACAAAACAAATGGAAATATGAAAAATGGAGCGGCGATGGCTAGAAAGCCGGTGACGTCGATCGCTGAACGCCGCCCGAACAAGGAGAGGAGCCGACTTCGGCGGAAGTCGTGACAGAATGTGTAAAGACCTCTATCCAATCTGGGGGTTACATGTTGACTGATGGGGACCAATCTGTTTGCAATGCATTTCCCCTGTAGCCTACCTAAGCTTCTTACATAAAACACATACAGCTATATTCTCCCCTCACCCCAGACTTTTTCTCTCTCCCCCTCTCCCTCACACACATGGTTCCATTGTATTTTCATGACAGGTTTTACTAGGTTATTGTTGATGATTAACAAAAGGCTATGCTCATAAACCAAGAAAGGTTTATGGTTCATAAAGATGGCAATTTGTCTTTCCAAGATCATCCACCCTGACAGAAGTTGATTTACAAATGCTTCATAAAACCTCAGCAAAATACACACACTGTCATGTGTTCTTAAAAACCTGGTTAAATACCAACAAACATTGTGGTCTATAAGTTACAGACCCAAAGGGGTTTAAATTGTGCAGTAGTTTTTGTGGATGGGTCCTTTTTCACTCTGAATTCACTACTTTTCCATCATACAAAAAATGGTTTTCTTCTACTGAATTATTTATGACCTTCCTAAGCCGTAGTCTGATTTAGAAGTATGGAAATTCTTGTGGCGTCTCAGTCAGACATTCAAGGTGCTTCTTCCCTTGACATCAATGGAAGTGTCGCAGATTGGGATCTGTGAAGTTCATGGCTAAAAGCCTGACATGTTACCCCTCACGCAGGCTTCTTCAGACAGGTACAGACGCTTCAGAAGGGTGGTCACGTGTTTGCGAGGCATGGGGATAATTTGAGTGGTAAGGCTAACCTAAAACATTATCCCAGTTTGATATGCTGCTTGTGTATTAATTCCCGAATCAGCTAAAAATAGAAAAACATCATGTTTTGGTCACGGAGACAAATGCACATGGCTAGCTGGCTGCAGCAGGTTCTACCATTTCACAATAGCCTGGAATCACCAGTTGTTACTTTTAAACAAAATACCTTTTTGGGTATACTGTTGTTGTTTGGTTTACTGTTTGAACAGTCGCTAAGATTATATTTGGTTATCAATGCAAAATAGGCTACTTTGATGAATAGCCTATAGATAAGACCAAGGAACCAAGCCACAACACTATCCCCACGGCTACCTCAATTTTCAGCTATTACAAAAGTATTTCTTCGATGAGGTTTAACGGCGGTTGGCATCCAATAAATGTTGCATTACCGCCACATACTAGGCTGAAGTATAACTCCTTTATACTTTCCTTAAATAAAAAAATACCCTACCATCTAACCCTACACTCACTAAAAACCCACCACTCTACTCCACCATTTAAATCAATCTAGTCCTACCTCAGGCCAACAGCCTGAAAGGAATGAACACCACCACTCAACACACCCTGTAACTCTTCTGACATCAAGTCTTGCACACCCAAATACCTTTCTGCAGCTACCACCACAACCTCTATTTTCTGCAACCTACGTTCCATCCCTGCAGTACAGCTGATAACCATTGCTATAAACGCTAAAAATCCAATCTTACTGAGGCATATATCACTTGTTGGCCTATCCCTATGTACTGGTACAGATCTAAACTCAGCAAAAAAAGAAATGTCCCTTTTTCTGACCCTGTCTTTTAAAGATAATTCGTGAAAATCCAAATAACTTCACAGATCTTCATTGTAAATGGTTTTAACACTGTTTTCCATGCTTGTTCAATTAACCATAAACAATAAATGAACATGTACCTGTGGAACGGTCGATAAGACACTAACAGCTTACAGACAGTAGACAATTAAGGTCACAGTTATGAAAACTTAGGACACTAAAGAGGCCTTTCTACTGACTCTGAAAAACACCAAAAGCAAGATGCCCAGGGTCCCTGCTCATCTGCGTGAACGTGCCTTAGGCATGCTGCAAGGAGGCACAAGGACTGCAGATGTGGACAGGGCAATACATTGCAATGTCCGTACTGTGAGACGCCTAAGACAGCGCTACAGGGAGACAGGATGAACAGCTGATTGTCCTCGCAGTGGCAGACCACGTGTAACAACACCTGCGCAGGATCGGTACATCCGAATATCACACCTGTGAGACAGGTACAGGATGGCAACAACAACTGCCCGAGTTACACCAGTAACTCACAATCCCTCCATCAGTGCTCAGACTGTCCCTAATAGGCTGAGAGAGGCTGGACTGAGGGCTTGTAGGCCTGTTGTAAGGCAGGTCCTCACCAGACATCCCCGGCAACAACGTCGCCTATGGGCACAAACCCACCGTCGCCGGACCAGACAGGACTGGCAAAAGGTGCTCTTCACTGACGAGTTGCGGTTTTGTCTCACCAGGGGTGATGGTCGGATTCACGTTTATCGTCGAAGGAATGAACTTTACACCGAGGCCTGTACTCTGGAGTGGGATTGATTTGGAGGTGGAAGGTCCGTCATGGTCTGGGGCGGTGTGTCACAGCATCATCGGACTGAGCTTGTTGTCATTGCAGGCAATCTCAATGATGTGTGTCACAGGGAAGACATCCTCCTCCCTCATGTGGTACCCTTCCTGCAGGATCATCCTGACATGACCCTCCAGCATGACAATGCCACTAGCCATACTGCTCATTCTGTGCGTGATTTCCTGTAAAACAGGAATGTCAGTGTCCTGCCATGGCCAGCGAAGAGCCCGGATCTCAATCCCATTGAGCATGTCTGGGACTGGTTGGATCGGAGGGTGAGGGCTAGGTCCATTTCCCCCAGAAATGTCTGGGAATTTGCAGGTGCCTTGGTGGAAGAGTGGGGTAACATCTCACAGCAAGAACTGGCAAATCTGGTGCAGTCCATGAGGAGGAGATGCACTGCAGTACTTAATGCAGCTGGTGGCCACACCAGATACTGACTGTTACTTTTGATTTTGACCCCCACATTGTTCAGGGACACATTATTCAATTTCTGTTAGTCACATGTCTGTGGAACTTGTTCAGTTTGTCTCAGTTGTTGTTCATACAAATATTTACACGTTAAGTTTGCTGAAAATAAACGCAGTTGACAGTGAGAAGACGTTTCATTTTTTGCTGAGTTTACTACTCACACCACTCCTCTCAGGATCCTGCCCCCTTCACCCATCTTCCTCTACGTTCTTCACTGCCTCAGCATATGACAACTTCTGCACTACTCTAACCCTGGAAACCTCAACCTGCCTCTCTCACATGGGACATTTCTGATTCCCAGCCCCATGGGCACCCCTACAATTAACACGTACTGCTTCTTTCCCAAGGCTACACATTCCTTTGTCCATGTCCTTCTGCACACTTCTCACACCTAGGAACCTCCCTCCTACACTCTGATGCCACATGCCCATAAGCTTGACACCTGTAACAACGTAATATATTCAGCCCAAAAGCTTGTACGGGATAACTTATATATCCCAATATCACTTTGTTGTGCAAAGACTCAACATCAAAACTCAAAAGAACAGACAACGAATCTTCTGTTTCACCACTGACGCCACACTGTCTACTTCGTAGCAAATGACGAGCATCACAAACACCGGGAATCTTCCCCTTCAGTTGGTCAACTTTCACATTTACCGCTACCCCAGTAATCACTCCTTTCAATGGTGCCCTTTTCTTGAGAGAAAAACAATTCACATCTCGTCTCCATTCATTTAACACTGAGCGCCTCTCCCTCTGACCAACAGAAACACAAACAATTATCACAAGACCACTTCTGGTTACCCTCACCGATTCCACAGCACCCAACTCTGTTATCACCCACCCGGAAACCACAAATGGATCAGCCAAAAGGCAAGGGTCCACTTTTTCAAAAATGTCACAGACTCATCTTTATCCTGACCATCGGTGCAAGCCTCGGGCTCTGAGACCTTCACCACACCTGCCCCCTCTGATAGTTCGCCCTCACACACTTCCATTTCTCCTCCTGTCTTCAGCTCATTCTGCTTACACTTTCTACCATTCTTCTTTAACAAACCATCTCCCTTTTTTCTGCCATTTTTAACCGATTCAAGGTCACCTTATTCCTCCCTCTCTCTCTTCGACCTCCTCTGCCTCTCATTTTCCCTGCATTCTAAGTATACATCTCCTTATGATAACACTGCAATTCTCCTGACATGCATCTTGTTCTTGCCCTCTCAAGGGACGCCATTTTTCCCAGCTACGGATCTTCGGTACGGCCGATGCTGACACTTCGACCACTCAAGCTCACCCAGTACAAAAGTACTTTGAATACTGGAGCGTATAACAAGGAGATCCGCCTTTTGTGATGAAAAATGACAGTGCAACATTGTGCTACACTCTGAATCTTGTATCTCTGTAGAGCTTGCAGTAATGTCAGAGAGGAAGAGAGAGACCCAACTCAGTGGAAAATCTGTCTCCCTCCAGCAAGTAGCGCTTTTCCCCCCTGTTTCACCCTCCAAGCAAGGAGTTTGTATGGAGATCAATGACTGAAGAATTTGGATTACAAAACAATGAATGGCTTATTTGTTACATGAGGTTAATTTAATCGAATAGAAGTTTTATAATGCTTAGCTAAGTAGTTACAAGTGTACTGATATAATTAGGAAACGTGACACCCAGACAACTTTGAGAAAAAACACTTTATATCGGAGTTGTCTCGAGATGGCAATGCATATTCATAGATTGAGGCTAGTAGCATAGCATCTCTCTCCATTGAATACAGGCGGTTGACATCAACAACCCTTATCGAATATTAAAAATAGGATTACAATAATAAGATGCATCCACAAATCCAATGAAAGCATAGGCGGGAGCTAGATAGCCTGCCGTATTGCATTGTGGACAATGACTACAATTGTTAGGGCGGAGAGACATGTATCTTGTCAGTATATCCATAATCTTTGTTGTAACACAAGTTAGAGGAGAGCCTGGCTGCAGTCCAAACACTTAAAAGACACACCCTCATCCACTTACCCATGCCTTATGCCCTTGGGGGAATCCCTGTCGCCATCTTGGAGGGTGGTCCAAATAATTAACCAAGCAAGGGAAGTTTGCAACTTAAGCCCCTCAGCCCTCGTTTTCAGTCGGCTTTGCGCGTGTACAATTATGTTCACTCCGGGGCCTGAAACACCCCATAACTCAATTTGCGATGATTGTACATCCGCTACGAAAAGTCCTTCAAAAACATAAAAACAACATCAATGGAGATGTCAACATACAAGTGTAGGTAAAAACGAATGCAAATATGTTCTAAATTTTGCTACTAGGTAAAAAGTAAATATGTTATTGTTTTGTTATCTTTTGGAAATTGTAGAAATAAAACATTTCACTTCAGAATTTCCAGCTAGGCAGGCTAACGTTAGTTAGCCAATTAATTTGCTAGCTATCATACAGTAGGCATGTATTAACAATGATATATTTAATATAAGTAGACATGCACTTATAATTGAATGTAGAGCATATAAAGCACCCACAAGCCACCGGTGGCTGAAAACACAATCATCGCGGGATGAACGAGTGACACATTATTTAAAAATTATGTATTTCTCCCTCGCCCTGCAAGTGTATACTCGTCAGACGTCATGATACGTCATCAGAAGTGTCCACTTAATTTGAGGGCTGATGGGGTGTGTCTAAAGTGTTTGGACCACAGCCCCGTCAGAGATGTTATTTATTTTGGGAGATTGCAAAATATGACCTTTTCATTCAAGACAGGATAAATATATTGTTTCAGGTGATAATAAAACATGTTTTGTTCCGTTACTTTTTCCTCAACTTGTTTCTCTAACTTTATAGGAAGTCAAGCTAGCTTGTACTGCAGAGCAAAGAGCTGGCTAGCTCAACCTAGTCTCAGAGCATTTTGTATTATTCTGTATGTAAATCCGAGAAACTCCTTTTCGTATGCTATGTTACAAATTACCATTTGTACAATTCAGGATGAGATTCGAACTCACAATTTGTTTGTGTTTTTGCCTTAAGTAACCAACCTTCTTATGTAACATATTGTTGTAATTGAGTGTACTGTTATATCTAGTCTATGAGACCAGGCTGGCTAGCTAGCTAAAGCTTGGCTAGGTTGAAGTTACCATTTTGGCTAGTCACCCCCACCTAATCATTTTCATAAAAACAAACGTTATTCCCATCACAATAAACTTAAACAGGAGGCAACAGTCATATAATATAATTTTCTTAATAACAGGCAATGTGTATTGTTAACATTACTATTGAAATTATTCTCACTTATAGGAATGGGTAATTGTTTACAAGTTGCTAGCTATCCCATAAGGACATCACTGAAAACCATACATTTTCAACTTCTTCTGTGGTTTGTTAACTTCCTGTTCTTTGATGGACTCTGGCTGGACTGAAGATGATGCAAAGTTTGAAAATTGTCAAAGTATGCGGTGTCTGTCTCGCAACAGAGTTTTCCACTGCAAGGGGGTGCTGCATTTCCATTCTGTTATGGACGTCCCCATTGAAATTCATGACATCCGGTGCAACATAACGGAGTGATTATGGTAATGTAAATGAATAAACAATGTGAAAGAGATTGATGCTTAAAGGCCAATTCCGCACATTTTCAACCTCATATTTATCCTCTCCAGCACTAAACCAGTGTCTACCAGAGGAGGCTGGTGGGAAGGGTATAAAAGGATGGGCTCATTGTAATGGCTGGAACAGCATCAGTGGTTTCCATATGTTTGACACCATTCCAGCCATCACAATGAGCCCATCCTCCTATAGCTCTTCCTACCAGCCGCCACTGGTGTCTACATATGTGAAAACAGAGTGTTTCTATGATCTGTGGTTAAAAATATAAGAAGAAAGCTTCTGTGTGACATCACAGGGTAGGATTAAAGTAAAAAACTGATTTTCAAAACCTGCAACAAGTTTCTAGCCCAAGGGAGGGTATTTTCTTGCTCCCCACATCACCGTGAAGCTCATATTGTTTGAAAATCACTGTTTTTAAAATGTTTTAACTTTTGATGTCAATTTTACCGTAATTTTTTATTCTACTAAACTTAGAAATGTGCCGTTTTCAGATATGTTGACACTGGAGATTTTGAAAATTATGTTGAAAAGTGGTGGTTTTGGCCTTTAAGCTTACTACAAGCGTCACTCCGTTGATCTTTGTGCATGTGAAGTGGGATTTTTGGAGCAGGGAACACCTTTTGGTAACACGATATGCTCACTGGGGGGGGCGATAGCAAAGTTTTTCATTTAATTTCGCCTTCTCTTGCTAGTATTAGTTAGCTGGCAGCCGAACCTTGCTGCTGGCTTTAACCTGGCTAAAAACATAGCAAACTAGCTAGCCTTTTTAGCTTCCCACATTTCCGTTTGAAATAATCATTCCTATATCAGCTAAAAATAGAATACCATCATGTTTTGGTCATGGAGAAAAAAAAGCACATAGCTAGTTGGCTACAGTAGGTTGTACCATTTCACAATTGCCTGGAATCACCAGCTATTACTTTTAAACAAAATACCTTTTTGGGTATATTCTTGTTGTTTGGTTTACTGTTTGAAAAGTCACTGAGATTATATTTGGTTGTTTATCAATGCAAAATAGGTTACTTTGATGAATAGCCTATAGATTAGGGAACCAAGCAACAACAGTACCAGTATTGCGCGTCTCCATTTTCAGGTTGTACAAAAGTATGTCGAATATTACAAGGAGCCGCCCCTTTTGTGACAGAAAACAACATTGCAACACTGCGCTATGCGCCGTACGGTCAGTCTACATAGTGTTTGAATTTACCTTTTAAGGAACAGACTGTAGTAGACGAAAGCCCATGAGTGAAGTCGGGGGAGGTGCGTCTGCGACAGCTGAAAGACGGACACAAATGTGTTTTTTCAACAGCAAGGCTCAGATCAACATGGCAGAGTTGCCATGTTTGTAAATGTTTTTCTTTATAATGCCGAAATAAACATCAACACTCATATCATACACGCACAATCTCTGAAATCATGTGTGTACATTGGAGCCTACAATCAATTGACAGAGTGAGAGAGACACGAATATCACACTTATTTGTAGGCTATATGTATATCCACGGTACACATACATCCAGGCAAATTAGTTCCTGTTTCAGTCATGTATTTGGCCACGTTTGCGTGGGTCAAACAAAAACACCCTAATGCAGACATTATACAACCGGTGGGTCTAATCCTGAATGCTGATTGGTAAAAGCGCATTCCAGCCTGTGTCTATTCCACAAATTACCACCAGCTAAATCTATGACGTTAAAATGCCTATTTACTTACTGCAGCTATCGCCTGCATTGTGGGAGACTCTATATAAGTGATATTGCCCGAGAAGCCGGTGTTTGGAGGATATATTGGCATGGGTGTTGTTAGGCCCAAGACAAATTTGAGACGGAGAAATGCAGGATTAAGGTTGTGAAGAGCAACTGCAGAAATTTTGGGAGAATCCCAATTGCAAACTCCTCATGACCTCTCTCCTCTCCTCCTTCTTAAAACCCATTGGAGGAGAAGGTCAGAGGGGCGGGACCTCTGGCTTTCTCATCCAATGGGTTTTAAGAAGGAGGCAAGGAGAGCGGTGCACGGATTATGCAACTGAGAATCTTCATGACCTTTGATCACATGGTTGTTGTAAAGTTCATGCAGTTGACATGTAGGCACAAGTCGGACAATTTTTATCCCCAGAATGCAACACATTTTGAAAGGTGGTGATGACTTGACAAAAGTGACCCGCTTGAACACACTCATACTGTAGGTCATGAGTTCAATAAGGGGGGAAGGTAGGCTACTCACTAAGCAATCAACCATTGTGACGTCCTTTACACAAGGTCTTTGGAAATTATGTTCTGGGCAATAACAATCGATTTAGGAGGTGAAAGCAATTGGTTAATCAAGATAATTAGAACACACTACCTGCTGCCTAAATAATAGGCCTATACATGCCTATACTGTTGAAGTGGCACCCTCTTCTGATCATGGAGGAGACTTCACAGAGGTTTTTTGTTTTTTCCAGTGTCCACATATCCACTTCTTTGCTGTCAACTCAAAGACTAGGGGAGAATCTCAATTGCATACTCCTTGAGTCCTCTCTCCTGCCTCCTTTTCAAAATTCATTGGAGGACAAGGTCAGAGGGGAGGGACCTCTGGCTTTCTCATCCAATGGGTTTTAAGAAGGAGAGAGGACGTGATGAGTATACAATTGAGATTCTCCCAACAATCTGTAGGTATACTAATGTCCTAACTGTAAACCACATAATTGTAAAACAGCTAACGGGTCTTCTACATGAACACGGGGAGGTAGGCCATTCGACTATACACACAGTGACATTTTACCCACATGCAAAATCATGCAAAAGGTAAATACAGAAGCGGAGGGATACAAACATCCTTGTAGAACATGGCCGTCATCCCGTCTCCTTCATGCCCTTCCTATTTACAGTAACTTATACTGTGATTGGCTTTGATGCTGGAGTGTCAGTTTTCTATTGGCTTCTTACAAGTCACTCATGAACTGTGTCAATGACGTAGGTTGTGCACTAGCTACATTGTATCGTTTGGCTGAACGGAATAGTTACATTTTACGGAGAAGGGGAGAGTGGATTTATCTAAATTGAGACGTCGATCATGATTATAGCGCATCGTCTTTTCATTATACCTCTATTTTAAACCATTCCTCTATCTTTTCACACGATTGTGGATGTAATATTTCAGGGTAAGTGGAATTCTACATTTGCTTCCTGCGTTTTCGTTTTTTCCCCTCGTAAGAACAAGAGTGCTTGTATTGTTTTAATCAAACCGTTCTAGACAGAGGATAGCCTAATAGGCAAATTTGTATTGACAACATTATTCGCCCCCTAAGTTGTTTTTTAAAATTATTATTATAATTGGTGTGCTCAGTAGTCGCAGTCATGGCACTTGATGGTTGGGTTGTATTTGTCGGAAGAGTTGAGGCTGGCAAGCAAGGTAGACTAATGGCTGTCGGTCGGCTTCGCCAGAGATTGTGAAATGGCCTAAAAGAGCACCTTCGCTAGACGACATATGAACCCTCCATTATGGTGTGAACGGTGAAAGCCCTCGGTTTATAACGGTTGAGGTGCGCGCATGTTGACAACAGGGCCACAACCAAAACAATAGAGCTAGAGCGAGCTGTCACAGCGGATTTGTTGTCTGACTGTCAGTCTCTTGCCACGTTCAAAATAACTTGGAACTCGGAAATCTCCGACTTCAGTGCTTTTATGAAAACGGGGAAAAACGAACTCCGACTGGGAAAATCGTTTTGAACGGTGGTCCAACTCGGAATTCCAAGTTGACAACTCGGGCATCTTTGTAGAACATGAACTTTCCGACCTGAAGATCACTGACGTCATGATTTGACCTCGCCCCCCCGGTGGTCCCAGTTGGCTTGAAAGCGCCATCAGAATGTCTGTCCGTCTTTGACTTGTCTGTCAGTCTGTGCCTACAGTAGGCTGGCTTGCTATTACAGTTTTTTTTTTTTGACAATTCTTTTTCATAGAAAATAATAGGCTACACTTCAGGCTGCACACTGTAGACCATATATTTCCCCTCGATTAACAGTCATACTTTCATCTTCAATGTAGCTGTTAGTGACGAAATACTCAGGTAGGCTAGCTATCAAAGGCAAAAACAGATGTCAGTGCACGCTGATAAAACTTTCAAACCTTTTTTTTAATATTTGCATTTTATAATCACTATACTTCAAATCTCTCTGCGTTTTAAAATCATTATACCTCTCAAATCTCTCTCATGTAATTATTGCACCTTGATGTACTGGCTTTGCATGTGATTATTAAAACAAACAACAAATCACTAATTTGTGATGCTGGGGTTTGGAGATCATATAATACTATGTGCATGCTGTACTGCACATAGGGGCCTACATATTTAGATTTGTATACCTTCACACAGCATACCTTTAATAAATCCTATTACATTTTGAAGGGAAACTTCTTGTATAAAGCTTCTTATGCAGAGATGGTCTTTCAAAGTATTTTGAAGGCCTTGACCACTGTTCAAATATAACAGATGTTATCTCATGTGGAAAATTTGCTCAGATCTCTGTAGCAAAGTGAGCAGTGCCATAGAACAGAGGGTATGGATTCCCTAGCTGTTAGTCCACCTAAATACTGTACTTACCCTTTAGCTTATGCATAACCTCTTGATGCATCAGCAGACATTAATATTAGATTCCGGGCCTTGAATTAGATTCGTAGTGGAACGTTAATCATTTTAATGTCATGTGACTTGGAAATTGGCGGCTATGTTGTGTGGAGGGTCCCAAGGGATCCGGTTCTTAGTCTGATTCTAATGCTGCTGCTCGGGTAGAAGTAGGCCAGACACAGCCTTGTGCTTTGGGGCCAGTCTGAAGGACACAATCATGTAGACTCCGATAGTCATTTTATCAATGCTTGAAAATATACTCGTATAACCCAAGTTATTGTAAGCCTTACTTACAGTATGACATAGTTTGTTACACAAAACATCACCCAGACTTATACCAACTTTTGATTTTGTTGAATTCATGGGAAATATATATATATATATATAAACAATGGCGTACACATTCAAGCTGTTACCAGAAACCAATGAACTTCCAACCTTCTGAACACATCATCACAAGCCATTCTAAGAGACAATTTATGTTTGATCAAAAAATATGGTCGGAGGCACGGGAAGGATGGTGTGACACAATTGCAGGTACCTCCGGAGGGACGCAGTGGCCAATTGGAGCTCCGTGCCGCACGCCTCTCAAATGTTTTAACAATTCTGAGGGCTCTGTATAGCTCTGCATTGACATTATTGGTTGAAGGTAGGTGAGGGCGGGAGGTCCTGTATAAACACCTACTTACTTACTTGACAACTTCCTTCACAGTTCTGCGCTGCTCAGCGATGCACAAGAAGTATGAATGCCCTGGCACCCCTACTGTACTTCTCTCACCCCAGGATTTACGGTATTACCGGCTTAGTACACAAAGGGGTGCCAAATAACCCGCAAAAAAAGCCTATTGGGCGTCTACCAGAATGCCCCCCCAAAAATTGCACAAGTAATAGAGAATTTCCATGGCGTATGCTAGCTAAATATGCTAATGAGCACAAAGGAAAATAAACAAATTGCAAAGACAGGTAATCCAGCTCATGAAGTTAAACAGGTTGGAACTTGTCACCTTATTAATTCAGCCACTTAGCAAATTAAGTTAGGGGTCTTCTTAACTAGGCTTGGGTGGTGTCCAGACTGGCATACCAAGATATTCAGTAATACTGTCACTGCACACAAGGGGCGCGGTTTTCAAACCCAACTGACCCTGCTTGGCTTTCGAGATCAGATGAGACTGCAGAGCATTTAGCACATTTTATACAATTAACTTAGGAGTTATAAGATATCTAGCTGGCAAACATTTAGTTGTGAATTCCATACATATATTATATCCATACATATATTAGATCACCTGGTGCATGCTTCACAACAGTGAGTGACTCACAAGGCTCCGGTCTCTCGTCGTTGTGTGCTTGTAAACAAACACTACGTGACTGGGGACTACCGGTAAGCTTGATAATGAAAAATTGTGACAGGTTGAAATGAAGAACGCAGAGTTCTTTATCTCCAACTTATTGCACAAGTTGACTGCAGGTATTTACTTATACAATTTGTTTTTGTAGTTACTTTTGAAAAATAGTTCAACGGTATTGAGAAACCATCCCATGGCTTTTTCCAAATACCCTGTTATATGGTATATACAGTGCATTTGGAAAGTATTCAGAACCCTGGACCTTTTCCACGTTTTGTTACATTACAGGATTATTCTAAAATTAATAATTTGTTTTTTTTCCCCCTCAGCAATCTACACACAATACACCATAATGACAAAGCAAAAATAGTTTTTTAGAAATTTTGGCAAATTTAGTAAAAACAAATCACATTTACATAATTATTCAGACCCTTTCCTCAGTTCTATGTTTAAGCACCTTTGGCAGCAATTACAGCCTTGAGTCTTCTTGGGTGTGACATTACAAGCTTGTCACATCCGTATTTGGTTAGTTTCTCGCATTCGTTTATGCAGATCCTCTCAAGCTCTGTCAGGTTGGATGGGAAACGTTGCTGTACAGTTATTTTCAGGTTTTTCCAGAGATGTTCGATCAGGTTTAAGTCTGGGCTCTAACTGGGCCACTCAAGGACATTCAGAGACTTGTCCCGAAGCCTCTCCTGCGTTGGTTGTGTGCTTAGGGTCATTGTCCTGTTGGAAGGTGAACCTTCGCCCAAGTCTGAGGTTCTGAGCGCTCTGGAGCAGGTTTTCATCAAGGATCTCTGTTCTTTTCTCCGTTCATCTTTCCCTCGATCCTGACTAGTCTCCCAGTCCCTGTCACTGAAAAACATCCCACAGCATGATGCTGTCACCACCATGCTTCATCGTAGGGATGGTGCCAGGTTTCTTCCAGACGTGACGCTTGGCATTCAGGCCAAAGAGTTCAATCTTGGTTTCACCAGACCAGAGAATATTTTTTTCTCATGGTCTGAGAGTCCTTTAGGTTTCTTTTGGCAAACTCCAAGCGGGCTGTTGTGCCTTTTACTGAGGAGTGGCTTCCGTCGAGCCATTCTACCATAAAGGCCTGATTTGGTTGAGTGCTGCAAAGATGGTTGTCCTTCTGGAAGGTTCTCCCATCTCCACAGAGGAACTCTGGAGCTCTGTCAGTGACCATCGGGTTCTGACCAAGGTCCTTCTTCCCCGATTGCTCAGTTTGGACGGGTGGCCAGCTTTAGGAAGAGTCTTGTTGGTTTCAAATGTCTTTATTTTAAGAATGATGGAGGCCACTGTATTTCTGGAGACCTTCAATGCTGCAGAAATGTTTTCGTAACCTTCCCCAGATATGTGCCTCGACACAATCCTGTCTCGGCGCTCTACGGACAATTCCTTCGACCTCATGGCTTGGTTTTTGCTCTGACATGCACTGTCAACTGTGGGATCTTATATGTGTGCCTCTCCAAATCATGTCCAATCAATTGAATTTACCACAGGTGGACTCCAATCAAGTTGTAGAAACATATCAAGGATGATCAATGGAAACGGGATGCACCTGAGCTCAATTTTGAGTATCATAGCAAAGGGTCTGAATACTTATGTAAATAAGGTATTTCTGTTTTTATTTTTAATACATTTACAAAATTGTATAACTTGTTTTCACTTGGTCATTATAGGGTATTGTGTGTGTGTGTGTGTAGATTGAATTTTTATATGTAATCCCTTTTTAGAATAAGACTAACAATGTAGAATAAGTCAAGGGGTCTGAATACTTTCCGAATGCACTGTATGGTATACCGCCCAAGCCCAGTGTCGATGCATAATTCTACATTTTTCACGCAGGAAAAAATTATTCTTGCTGTTTATTGTTAACGCAGATGTAAAATGCTTCTTATTGAAATTTCTGCTCGTTCAGCAGATACTACTCTGACAGATGGGTATCTATTTTTCTCTGGTATTTTTTTGTGTAAACAGACAACTGTTCTTGGTAAAAATTCAAGATGAACTCAAAGCAAAACATTAGGAAATGTAGTTGGCTACATTCTTTCTATGATAGGCCTAAACATTAGAAATATGTTGGACATGCATCGTTTTTGCCCAAAAAAATACCTTCCTTTTTCATTGAAAGCTCCCTTGTGTGGCTGCCAGCCAAATAGCGTTGGACTTCTGTCATCTGATGAAAATAAGCTATTTTCTGCCAAATGTGTTGCACTAATCTATTTTCTGTGCAGGAAAATTATAGTTGCACGTCCTTTATCACTCTATTGAAGCAAAAAATCACTGACTTTCAATATAAAACGCAACCCCTGTCAATGCACAGCTGGAATCACCTTCCGCTTTCTCCTGTTGTGCCAACCAAACACTTGACTGGCTCAACTGTTTTGGGGAACTAAGTAAACTCGTTAATGTAATATAATGTGACAGGTGAAATAAGAACGCAATCTGCTTTTTCTCCTAACGCATTGAACAAGTTGACTGCAGGTATTTATGCTTACTTAAAAAATAGATACATTTTAATATTTGTATCGGAAAACTTCAAAGAAGTAGTATTTATGATATTGTAAAACCATCCCTTGGTTATTTCCAAATACCCTGATGTAAGGTATACTGCCCAAGGCTATTAGAGAATGTGCTGTTACAGACGACCACTTCACGAGTCAAGTATACTTAACAAAAATATAAACGCAACATGTAAGGTCCCATGTTTCATGAGCTGAAAAACAAAAGAAGCTTATTTCTCTCAAATTTGTGCCCATGGTGGGGTTATGGTATGGGCAAGCATAAGCTATGGACAACTAACACAAAGGCATTTTATCAATGGCAATTTGAATGCACCAAGATACCGTGACGAGATCCTGAGGCCCATTATTGTGCCATTTATCCACCGCCTTCACCGCATGTTTCAGCATGATAATGCACGACCCGACGTTGCAAGGATCTGTAGACAATTCCTGGAACCTGAAAATGTTCCAATTCATTCATGGCCTGCATACTCACCAGACATGTCACCCATTGAGCATGTTTAGGATGCTCTGGATCAACGAGTATGATGCTGTGTTCCAGTTTCTGCCAATATCCAGCAACTTCTCACAGCCATTGAAGAGGAGTAGGACAAGATGCCACAATCAACAGCCTGATCAACTCTATGCAAAGGAGATGTCACGCTGCATGAGGCAAATGGTGGTCACACCAGATACTGACAGGTTTTCTGATCCACGCCCCTACCCTTTTTTTAAAACGGTATCTGTGACCAACAAATTAATCTCTTTATTCCCAGGCGTGTGAAATCCATAGATTAGAGCTGAATGAATTCATTTCAATCGCCTGATTTACCTTTTATATAAACTACTCAGTAACATTTTTGAAATTGTTGCATTTATATTTTTGTTCATTGTATTTTTACATCTGTTAAACACCTCCCCACCAACCTATATCAATTAGCTTTTTTGGCAATTTTTCTTTTAGCCATGTTGGTCAAAAAGTAAATTTTCCTCTGGAAACATTATTTCTCTTCACCACATATTCAACAGAAGCAGGAACAGTAGCTCCCACAAGTTACACTACTGATTTGAGATAAAGGCTGGCTGGCCTGGCTTGTTTGCATTTTAAAGTTGGCCACAGTAGTAAAACAGTTCCTCTACTTTAATTTGTCTGGTTGAACCGGAGGTACAGGAGCTCTGAGGATATTAGTCCTTATGCATCAGGAAGATGATGAGTATTTTGGGGAATGCTGCTGGGAACAACAGATGCTACACCTCTTTGTCCAACTTTGTTGGATCTTGTATCGTTAAGAAGGCAGATTGTACACATTTTTGCCATGCAGCTGAGAGAAAATGTTGCTGTTTTTAAAGCACTTCCTGTGATTCTACATATTCTGCCATGGAGCTGAGAGAACATTTTGCAGTTTAAAATATTTTCCTGCAATTCTATGTGTAGTAGGATGTCCCTTGGGGGTATCCGTACCTATGTATGACATGCGTGGGTTAGGTTAATAAACAGGCTGGAGCTAGAACCTCGTTGCTCTTCTGCGATCTGCTGCAGTTTGGTCTGAGATGCAGGTAGGCTGTCCCTCACCCTCTAGACGTTGCTCCTCCTCTGATAATGGACATTTAATTGGGGCCCTGGAGAGTGCGTCTGCTGTGATCAGTGCCTTCCCTGGCACATACACCATCTTGTAGGTGAACCTCAGTAATCTGAGGCGGAAGCGCAGAACTCTGGGAGGCAAGTCATCCAGTGCTTTTGTCCCTAACAGAGCCAACAGTGGTTTGTGGTCAGTCTCTGCTCTAAACTGCAGGCCAATAAGGTATTGGCTGAGCCTTTCACATGCCCATGTGATAGCCAACGCCTCCTTCTCCACTTCAGCATACCTTTGCTCTGTGTCGGATAAGCTTCGGGAGATGTATGCTATTGGACGCCACTCCATGTTGTCCTGCATCTGTGTGAGGACCGCCCCTAGCCCAAAGGATGATGCATCTGCTGATACTTTTGTTTTAGCGTGGGGACGGTACTGGGCCAGCACTCTCTGTGAGGCCAGGTCTCCTTTGATTTTGTCAAACGCTACCTGTTGCATGTGACCCCATGACCAGTCATTCTCTTTGGCTAGTAAGTCTCTGAGGTTTGGTTGTATCTGAGAACTGTGGGAGGAACTTACCCACATATGTGGCCATGCCTAAGAAGGTCCTGACTTCAGCCACGTTCTGGGGTCTGGGCATATCTGTGATGGCACTGATCTTCTCCGGGTCCGGCTCTATTCCAGCTGCACTGATTTTGTGTCCCAAGAACAAGACCTCTGACTGTGCAAAAGTGAATTTTTCGTTGAGTGTCAGGCCAGTCTTCTGGAGTCGGGTCAGAACGGCTGTGAGCCTTACATCATGTTCTGTTCTGTTCTGTCCCTTCCGCACACGAGCACATCGTCCGCGTGGACTATGACGCCACTCAGCCCATCTAACAGCTGGGACATGCGTCTTTGGAAATGCTCAGGACCGGAAGCGATTCCAAATGGCAAAACAGTAACGGCCAAACGGTGTTATAAACGTTGTGAGCGCCCTACTCTCTGATGACAGCGGTATCTGCCAGAAACCTGAGCGGGCATCCAGCTTTGTGAAGACTTGTGAGCCATCCAACTGAGCCAGTGACTGCTCCACTGATGGTAAGATGTGTCTCTCTCTGCAGAGTGCCTCATTCAAGTTAGTCATGTCCACACAGATCCTTATGTCCTCATTGGCTTTTGGGACCACTACCATCCCTGCACACCAGTCTGTGGGACTCTCTATTTTAGACACCGCCCCAATTTCTTCCATCCTCCCCAACTCTTCCTTTACTCTGGCCAATAAAGGGATAGGCACACGGCGGGGGGTGGTAAGGGCATAGGGGACAGCATCCTCTTTCAGGCGGATTTTGTAGTCCCCTTCTATCCTTCCTAGACCAGAAAACACTTTTGGGAATTTCTTTGTGAAAACCTCACCTGGGTCCTCCAGTTCGCGCACTCTCTCAATGAGTTGCAATGCTTCAATTGCTGGCAGCCCCAGCAACGGTTTGGCTAGAGAGTCAATGACGAAGACGGGCTGGATGGCACTTTTGTCTTTTACTCTCCAGTTTAATCACCAAGTGCCCTACCACTGGTAATATCTTATTACTGGGCCTGTACAGTTTTTTGTTTGTAGAGAGCAAAGGGCCATCTCTACTATAGCTATACAGCCTAGTTGGGATAGCTGTCACTGCTGCCCCAGTGTCTAGTTTAAATGACACAACCTCCCCATTGAGTTTAATGTCTGAATGCCAGCCAGCATTGTTTTCCTTTACTTCGCCCAGAAAGATGCTGTCCTGCTGTTTCAGGATGTGAAGTAGCATGTTGGAGAATAATACTGGTTTCCAAATTGCATTTCAGTTATGCTTCAGTGGTTATGCATGTTGAGTTGTTGTTCATGGGAGAGGGGAAGATGTAGTAGGATGTCCCTTAGGGGTATCCGTACCTATGTATGACATGCGTGGGTTAGGTTAATACACAGGCTGGAGCTAGAACCTCTTGGTCGCGCGTCCTTATTTTAGATCATACTACACTATGCATTTTGCCATGGCTTATTGTTGGTTCTTTTGCTGAAACATAACAGAACATACTGTTAAATACATTTAAAATGTTCCATGACTGTAGCTTTTATTTGGGTGATTTGCTAGTTCTCAAAGATTGTTCTAAAAAAAATATATATATATATATATATAGGGTCATTATCTTTTCTACTTACTTTATATCTGGTTTAGTCATTTACACTGAAGGTTTTCCATCCCGAAAAAGTTATCAAATGTTTTTTACACTGTTTGGACCCGCCCAAGGATTTCAATGTTAGACAAATCCCTGTGTAATACTGTTCACCATGTACTCTTATGGTCACTCGTTGACACACCAGGAACTCACTTTTTTGACACAATTTAGTTCACACCTGTCACGTTCTGCCATGCTATTGTGTTAGACCTGACTGCTCTTAGTAGCAGTAAACCTGGCTGCAACATGTCAGCTTGACAGGACCTGTGAATGCTCTTTCCTCGGCAACAGTTTGCAATATGAAGCCAATGTGACAGGACTCAAATGGTGATCCATTGTCATGTAGCCCTGGAGTGTGGGATTTCTGCCGCATGAGGAGATCATCTCCATCAATAGAAAAGGTCAAAGGAGAGGGAGGTGACAAGGGAAATTCCAGAGATTCGAGAGAGCCATAATGAAATGAATATGAGGAGAGGTTACAGTGGATAAAGCAACAGGCCTAGTTGGATAAGTGTGGGTGATCAAGAAGGGGTTAACTGTGTCTCAAAATAGTACCCATCAGGCCTCTACCTCTGAGCAGCTCTCTGCATGGAATCCAGCAAAGTCTTTGCAAACCATTGAACCTAGACTCAAGAAAAATGACCGAACTGAGATTTACTCAACCTATCCTCCGTTGTGAAACATTGAGGAATCCCTCCTCCATTAGCTGGAGTCAGATAACCAAGGAGTATTATAAGCTTCCCCCCACCTTCCTCCTTTTCAAGGCATGATGGCCCTGGCCTTCATTCTAGGACTTTGCCCACATTTCATTGACCAATGTGTAATCTGCTAAAAGGTCACTGCCACTAATTACTGTACACCACTCCAAAACTGACAGATGCCTAGCCTGGCTTGATTGCGCACTCTCTCTTAATCAGAGGACATTTTCACAGGGTGCGAAAGCACCCAGTTGACGTTTCAAGAAGACATCCAGGAAGGTCGATTGAACCAAGGTGACGGAAGGCCTGCCCTCGACAGATAATGAGGCGGTCTCTGTAAGGTCTCAGCAACCTGGAGCAGTCTATTTCAGACCAGCCTGCCTGAGCCTGTCCAAAGTGTCTGAGTCTGGGCTTTAGTTGAAAGCTACGTCTCTCCTTTAGCTCTTTGGGGTTCCTGTAATGTCACTGACTGAGTGAGCTGGTTCTGCTCTGGCTCGGTGTGAGTCGAGCGGCAGCCTCATTATCTTGGCATCTAATCAGTCGTCCAGCCAGCTCCTAATTGAGCCATCAGCGCCTTCGGGGGGAGGAAGAGGGAGGATGGACATGTCAATTACAGTAATGAGAGGGGGTAGCCATGCCGAGTGGCGCACGGGGAGAACAGGGCTGGCCACAACCCTTGTTGTAGTTCATTCTACGGCTAATCAAATATGTCAGCAAAGTCAAGAAATTGTTAGGTTTCCATTCACTGCGGGAGAGTCTGGGTGCTGACGGTCCTGCAAAAATGGTTGGGAATTTTTTTTTCTCACAGTTTTTGTGCACTGGGCCTTTACTAGTCCTGCATTAGTGGACAATTAAAAAATAAATTAAAAAATAGCAGTCCCATAGCTAGGGTTGCAAGGGGTCGAAAAGTTTCCGGTGAATTTCTGTGAATTTTCTATGGGAAGTTAAACCTGGGAAATGTGCTTAAATTCATCAAAACAGTCAGCTTATGACGGTGAACCTTTTTTTGTGGGATACACATAAGGCAATTCTAGGTCTTGTGGCATACTTTGGTTAAACTATCCACAATTGCAACCCTCTGCATGCACAGTACGCTCTTCCATCACATGCACAGTACGCTCTTCCATCACATGCACAGTACGCTCTTCCATCACATGCACAGTACGCACTTCCATCACATGCACAGTACGCACTTCCATCACATGCACCGTACGCTCTTCCATCACATGCACCGTACGCTCTTCCATCACATGCACCGTACGCTCTTCCATCACATGCACCGTACGCTCTTCCATCACATGCACAGTACGCTCTTCCATCACATGCACCGCTGATTCTCAAGATCTTGCACAGTAATGTGATGCTATTGAGCCCACACTACTACACTGTCTGAGCCAAGGACTACATGCTTTCTGGTAAGATTTGATTACAGTACTGGGTGGGGTGAATATATTTTATACGACATACATCATCTTTTGTTAACTAGTAAATAGTAGCCCACAGCAAAGTGTGTTAATCATTTCTAACTTGTTAACATTTCTGCTAGTTAGTTTTTGCTACCATGTGGGTTTTAGCTTGCTTGAGCCTAAGTGAGGAGTGTTAATTCACCTGTCTGCTTACATGTTTCATTTTAAAACATTTATCTTACGAAGGAGTTGTTTAATCTAACTGCTTAACTATTTATCTGTACATGGAATTGTATTCGGTTTTTATTTAACAATTTTCTGATCTTTACAGGAAAATGCCATGGGCACTATCTGATGTGTGGAGACATTTCACTGCAGCTAATGTAGAAGGAAAAGCTGTGTACATTTGCAAACATTGTGCCAAATCATATGTGAAGCATGCAACAGATGCAGAATAATCTGGCCAAGTGCATAAAGTTCCCTCAGCGCTCACAACAAGCAACCCCTGACAAAAGTCCCTCAACTTCTATTCGAGATCAGATGTTTTTTTTGACTCAATGGAGGAACGTAGTCAGAGAAATGCTGATTAATGTCTTGCACGAGCTGTGTATGCAACTGGTTCACCTCTGATGCTCACAGGCAATGTGTATTGGAAGAGATTTCTGAATGTTCTTCGCCTAGCATACACCCCTCCAACCAGATATGCTTTATCTACTCATTTGCTGGATGCAGAGTTCAAGTGAAGGTCAAGCAAATCATAGAGAAAGCAGACTGTATTGCAATCATCTCTGATGGGTGGTCGAATGTTCGTGGGCAAGGAATAATTACCTTAATCTCCATCCCTCAACCAATATTCTACAAGAACACAGCCACACCGGACTCTACATTGCAGATGAGCTGAAGGCAGTCATCAATGACCTTGGACCACAGAATGTATTTGCACTGGTGACAGATAATGCTGTGAACATGAAGGCTGCTTGGTCTAAAGTGGAGGAGTCCTACCCTCACATCACACCCATTGGCTGTGCTGCTCATGCATTGAATCTGCTCCTGAAGGACATCATGGCACTGAAAACAATGGATACGCTCTACAAGAGTGCCAAGGAAATGGTTAGGTATGTGAAGGGTCATCAAGTTATAGCCGCAATCTACCTTACCTAGCAAAGTGAGAAGAATAAGAGCACCACATTGAAGCTGCCCAGCAACACCCGTTGGGGGGGGGGGTCATCATGTATGACAGTCTCCTGGAAGGGAAGGAGGCTCCAAGAAATGGCCATATCACAGTCTGCCGATATGGACAGCCCCATCAAGAGGATCCTCCTGGATGATGTATTTTGGGAGAGAGTGGTAAGCAGCCTCAAACTCCTGAAACCTATAGCAGTAGCCATTGCACGGATTGAGGGAGACAATGCCATCCTGTCGGATGTTATGACTCTGCTTGCAGATGTAAGAGAAGAAATCCATACTGCCCTGCCCACTTCACTGTTGCTCCAAGCAGAGAAAACTGCAGTTCTGAAATGTATCAAAAAGCTTGAAGACGGCTGCCTGAAGCCCATACACTCCTCAGCGTACCTGTTGGACCCCAACTATGCTGGCAAGAGCATCCTGTCTGGTGCAGAGATCAAAAAGGCCTATGGTGTCATCACTACCGTCTCGCCACCTTGGCTTGGATGAGGGCAAGGTTCTTGGCAGTCTGGTGAAGTACACTTCCAAGCAAGGGCTTTGGGATGGAGATGCAATATTGCAGTCGTGCCAACATCTCATCAGCCACCTGGTGGAAGGGACTTTGTGGATCTGAGGCTCTTTCCCCTGTTGCCTCCATCATCCTCCAAATCCCACCAACATCAGCCGCCTCAGAGCGCAACTGGTCCTTGTTTGGGAACACACACCAAAGTACGCAACAGGCTGACCAATACAAGGGTTGAAAAATTGATGGCCATCCGGGCAAATTTGAGACTTTTTGAGCCTGACAACGAGCCATCCTCAACACGGTTGGAAAGTGACAGTAAAGATGACGCTTCAGAGTCTGATGTTCAAGAGGTGGATATTGAGGAGGTCCAGGGAGAAGACATGGAAGCCTGAGAGGAAGACAACCAAAGCTTTAGTCATTTTACAGATGTATGTTGAAAAAGTTTTGGGGAGATGTGATGGATCATTCAATATTCCTTTTCTTTTGTTGTTCAGTGAAATCATCCCAAATGAGTGAACTCATTTAATGTTAAATTCGTAACTACATTTTTTTTAATGTTTATTTCTATTGGAAGAATTTAATCTTTTGCAATTGTCTATTTATGATAAGGTAAAAGGTTTATGGTTCTGTCTCCATATGATATGGTAAATATATCCAATGCAAAAAACATCTATTTTAAATGATATTAATTTGCATTTATTCCCGTTAATTCCCATGGAAAGTTTCCACCTCTGAATATTCTCCAAAATGTGCAACCCTAGCTAAAGCGCAGGCAAATAATTTATTTTCTCTCAACCAGCTACAATTTGGCATGGTCTTGATTTTGGACAATTGGATGGAGAATATTTTTGTGTGGGGGAATTTGGGTTCCAAACTTTTGTAGGTGACTCTTCAAAATAAAAACTTTTTTATTTTTTTATTATTTGTATTTTCTCCTATGGTAGACTGTTGGTTTGGCACATCCACAATGTAATCACTGACCTCTCCAACTGCTGTTTACAATTGTTCTGTAGAGAAAGGGGCAAGTGCAAAGAGGCTAAATTCATCCATTTCTTTCCTGGAAGAAAATATTACAAATCTGGAATAGTGAGTGAAAAGACATTGGAATCAAGGAGTGATCTCATTTTCAGAAGGGGGTAGAAAGCGAGTCGAAATGTCCTGGATTACCATGAATATGGTGACAGTTTATGTACTATTTTCTTGCCAAATATAGACAGTAACTTGCATGCAGTATCCCTCGATGGAGTGTCACATTGTGCAATAGGGTTCTATACAGATGAAGCACTCTTGACGCATATATAATGGAAATGATCACAGGGAATGAACCCTTGGGTGGTCTTGGAGTTCATGTTTTTGTCATGGCCAGTGACGTCAGTCTGTTAACTACATTGGCAAAGCCCTGCTCTAACACGGTCTTAAATGGTACTTGCCATCATATAAACATACGATTTACGTTTTGTTTTCAGTCGTGATATTGGAATGGAGAGCTTTGTTGGCTTTGTCATTTCTGATATGCGGTTTGGGCGAATTAGGTGATGTTTAATTTACCGTTAATTTGTTGTGTTCACATGAATGTATTGTGCCTGCATTGCTTACGCATGGAACTTTTGCATGAACTCTTGAAATGGCAATTGTTTGCGAGCCCCAAAATAATTTTGGGGATCTCAGATTGTTCTGGCAATTCTAACATGGAAACTTCATTAGGAGGAAGAATGTTTCACATGCTTTTTATATTTGTATCACACTTTCAATTTTTTTTTTATCATGATGAAAGTGGCCATTTTAGGCTCTTTTTAGACCTATACATTACTCCTGTAAGACCCTGATCTAAGAACCGTACATGATGCAGACAACATCTTGGTGTCATCATACTCCTTTATAGTGTGCTCTGAAATATGGAGTACGTCTTGATTCTGAAATACACATGTTCACATTCATTTATTCAACATAAATATTAATATCTCAGAACTACCATTTTTTTCTTTAGTTAATTTTAAGACATTGTTTGGAACAAATACATTTCCAGAGTGGGCTCTCTGCTAATGTAGGGCTGGCAATTGCCAGGGACCTCACATTACGATATTATCACGATCATTTGGTGCCGAAATGCGATTTGATCTTCCAAACATATTTTGCTTACCATATGTCTGCTACAGAGGGACAAGAGCGAGCAATGAGAAACCAAGTTTTGGAAATAAAAGTGCTGAAAACAAATTTGCTCCCTATTTAAAGGAAGATGGCGAACACTGATTCAACCACAAAACCAGGGAGGTTTTCCAATGCCTTGCAAAGAAGGGCACCTATTGGTAGATGGGTAAAACAATTAAAAAGCAGACATTGAATAACCTTTTTGAGCGTGGTAAAGTTATTGAATTACTCTTTAGATGGTGTATCAATACACCCTGTCACAGGGATTTCACCATGAGGCCAATGGTGACATTAAATCAGTGATAGGAAAAAACTGAGGATGGATCAACATTGAGTTACTCCACAATACTAACCTAAATGACCGTGAAAAGAAGCAAAATATTCCAAAACATACATCCTGTTTGCAACAAGGCACAAAAGTAAAACTGCAAAGAAATTAACTTTATGTCCTGAATAGAAAGCGTTATGTTTGGGGCAAACACGTCTCTGAGTACCACTCTTCATATTTCCAAGATTGCTGGTGGCTGCATCATGTTATGGGCATGCTTGTCATCAGCAAGGACTATTGATTTTTTTGTATTTTTTTGGGATAAAACAACAAAAAAAACATTAGAGCTAAGGACAGGCAAAATCCTAGATGAAAACCTGGTTCAGTCTGAACAGAAAGTGCGCTAACAGCTGCTCCAGCATGTGAATATAAAGGTGAACGGCACAGACACATATGTACTAAAGGACACAGTTGGGTTCTGATTGAGGTGGGGGTTACTATGATCTGCATGAATTTACCTGGTTTCCTTTTTGTCGTTTTGTTATAGTGCAATTTAACTCCACATTGATCCTGGTGACCAATTGTGTATGCAGGATTTTCATCCAGCTGAGTATTAATTGTAATCAATGCACTTAGCATCTAGTGAAGCTGCAATACTGTACGACACATGGAATGAGATTGGAATAGTGATGCTTTCTCTTATGCTTCTGATCCCAGCTTAGGGAGGGCAGTAGGCTATAGCCTGGGTTTGTATAAAAAACACTCATGAATTCATGTAAGCCAAAACACCGAAAATGTGTGTTTGGTACAAACAAGTGCTAAATAACAAGAGGTTCTTGTTAATTGAACACAGTTTTACAAAGAGCTTTTAAGGCCCTCTTGAGATGTGGGACTACTTACACCATTGTCTCATTTCCAGGAGAGTCCTATGAGAGGAATATGAGGATATAATACATTTTTGTGGCCTCTTCATGCGTATTATGAAAATGTATCATGAACGGAAATGAAACCCTGCTGAATTAGTCAGCATATTGTGTGGACAATGGTGAAAAAATAGGACCAATGGCTTTGGCAGGAAGTGGCTGATGTTCGAGGGTATGGCTAATTCCGGGCATGTGTAAATTCACTTGGTGAATAAAGGCGCTTCTGATATCTATTAGTCATTCAGTCCCATGTACAGTATCCAACTCAGAAATCACTGCAGAATGTTATGGAACTGTGAATGTGTCCACTACCGCTGTGATTTTTGCTTCACACACCAATCTTTGGCCATAAGGAACAAGGTTTGAGTTGACTCCAAAGAAGGAAATTGCCCATGTTGCTTCTTATCTTGTCATCTAACTTTAGCCTATGAAACATCATGCTACACGCTAATATGCTACATGCTAGCCCTAGCCACATACTTCTCATCTAACACGCTCATCTTGAAGTACAAACAACACCCCCCCCAGGGGAGAAATGTGTCTTGTGTGAACACCGGTATTTTTAGATGCCTGTCGTAATCCTTCCGTCTCTCCCTCTGATGTCCTTGTGCATGGGAATTCCCCCTCCTGGGCAGCTAGCGCTTAGCACGCCACCCTGTTGTCATAGACTAGCTTCTATGAATAGGTGAGGGCTTTCGCTAATCAGTTGGAAGCACCAGTGGCGGTTAGTATGCCGTTCCACAGTGTGGGGTTGTGGGATCACATCTGACCAGGGAGGAATGACAATAGCAGGGTGAAGTCAGAGCCTTTCTGTTGTTGAGCTGCGTGTTTACACTGACTGACGGAGAAGCATAATAGCTGTTGGCACGGTGTGAAGGGGTGTGTGTACTCAGACAGGTCAGCTAGCATTACCTGGGCTATTGTCTTTGAGCCACACGTTTTGAACAACGACATGTTTTTCCCTCGCATAACTCTGTCCACAGTACTTACGGATATGTTCACATTAAAGTTGCAGTATTCCGAGCAAATCTTCTTTGCTGAATAAATCCAATTAATACATTAATAGCTTGTGGTTATTTTTTTTCCTCACAGTGTAGCGTAGACGACAGTTTCTGGTGCATTCTGGTCACAGAGACAACACTGCATCTCTTCTATGAAAACACATTGTAATGGCTGTGTGTACATGAGGAATGTAGACGTAACTCTCTCTCTCTCTCTCTCCCTCTCAAGGAGTGACATTGTCCTCACCACAGCAACGGTCGAGAAACTGGTGACCTTTGACCTGAGCGAGCAATGAACTGAGGGCAACTCTCTGCCAGCTCTACCAACGGCAGACCCTCTGCCCCGTCACCTCAGACCTGGGCAGAGGAGTGTGTGTGTGTGTGCGTGACTGCACGTAGTGTTTGTTTATGAGTCTGCCCATACTCTAGAAAGAGCTAATAGGCTACACTCCCCCGCTCCTCGTCTGAGAGGAGGCACCTCTGAATCTTGACCCTGATTGACTGACCCCAACCAACAGTCACCACCACCAGGAAGCATGGGGAGAAAAAAGATTCAGATCCAACGGATCACCGACGAGAGGAACAGACAGGTGAGACTGAGAGATGTGTGGCCGTGTTTTCATAGTCTGGACCAGGGTCTTATTCAAGGGCCTTGAATATAGTCGACTCCTTATAAGATGGGCGAGAAAGATGTGTGGCCTTGTCTCTCTTTTGAATACTGAAAAAAGGCATCCTTCCTTCCTCCCGATCCAGGCGGGCCGATGTACAGACGAAGTTGGAAGTTTACGTACACTTAGGTTGGAGTCATTAAAACTCGTTTTTCAACCACTCCACAAATGTATTGTTAACAAACTATCGTTTTGGCAAGTCAGTTAGGACATCTACTTTGTGCATGACACAAGTAATATTTCCAACAATTGTTTACAGACAGATTATTTCATTTATAATTCACTGTATCACAATTCCAGTGGGTCAGAAGTTTACATACACTAAGTTGAAATGTGCCTTTTTAAACAGCTTGGAAAATTCCAGAATATTATGTCATGGCTTTAGAAGCTTCTGATAGGCTAATTGACCTCATTTGAGTCAGTTGGAGGTGTACCTCTGGATGTATTTCAAGGCCTACCTTCAAATTCAGTGCCTCTTTGCGTGACATCATGGGAAAGTCAAAAGAAATCAGCCAAGACCTCAGATATGTTTTTTAGACCTCCACAAGTCTGGTTCATCCCTGGGAGCAATTTCCAAACGCCTGAAGATACCACGTTCTTCTGTACAAACAATAGTACGCAAGTATAAACAGCATGGGAACACGCAGCCGTCATACCGCTCAGGAAGGAGACTCGTTCTGTCTCGTAGAGATGAACGTACTTTGGTGCGAAAAGTGCAAATCAATCCCAGAACAACAGCAAAGGACCTTGTGAAGAGGCTGGAGGAAACTTGTACAAAAGTATCTATATCCACAGTAAAACGTGTCCTTATATCGGCATAACTTAAAAGGCCGCTCAGCAAGGAAGAATCCACCGCTTCAAAACCGCCATAAAAAAGCCAGACGACAGTTTGCAACTGCACATGGGGACAAAGATCGTACTTTTTGGAGAAAGGTCCTCTGGTCTGATGAAACAAAAATAGAACTGTTTGGCCATAATGACCATCATTATGTTTGGAGAAAAAGGGGGAGGCTTGCAAGACCAAGAACACCATCCCAACTGTGAAGCACGGGGGTGGCAGCATCATGTTGTGGGGATGCTTTGCTGCAAGAGGGACTGGTGCACTTCACAAAATAGATGGCATCATGAGGAGGGGAAAATTGTCTCAAGACATCAGTCAGGAAGTTGAAGCTTGGTTGCAAATTGGTCTTCCAAATGGACAATGACCCCAAGCATACTTCCAAAGTTGTGGCAAAATGGCTTAAGGCCAACAAAGTCAAGGTATTGGAGTGGCCATCACAAAGCCCTGACCTCAGTCCTATAGAACATTTCAGAACTGAAAAAGCGTTTGCGAGCATGGAGGCCTACAAACCTGACTCAGTTACACCAGCTCTGTCAGGAGGAATGGGCCAACATTCTTATTGTGGGAAGCTTGTGGAAGGCTACCCAAAACGTTTGACCCAAGTGAAACAATTTAAAGGCAATGCTACCAAATACTAATTGGGTGTATATAATCTTCTGACCCACTGGGAATGTGATGAAAGAAATAAAAGTTGAAATAAATCATTCTCTCTACTATTATTCTGACATTTCACATTCTTAAAATAAAGTGGTGATCCTAACTGACCTAAGACAGGGAATTTTTACTAGGAATAAATGTCAGGAATTGTGAAACTGAGTTTAAATGTATTTGGCTAAGGTTTATGTAAACTTCTGACTTCAACTGTGTGTGTTCGACCTCTAAGGCCCATTTGACACCATGGGCCAGATTCACTGAATGTTTGTACCGGTGCAAACTACACACCTGCTGAAATAAATGTACCAAAAAAGGTCAAACATAACTGTAAGCTCTTTTTCCTTCTCTTCAGCTAATGGTTTAAAGTTTTAGCTTTTTTTCCTCCTAAAAATAACAGGTGCAAATGTATATATTTCCCTGTGTTAATGTACTAGTGTTAGTGTCACTGCCCATTAATGAACATCGTATCAGTGTTGTAGTGTAATGTTACTGTTTTCTGGGTTTGTACAGTATGTGTGTGCAGAGTGTATATTTTTGACTTGAATGGAGCTCTCACGCACCCGTGGCCCTTTCTGAGAGTGCATAGTGTTTCAGGCCGAGTAGGCACAGAGTTCAAACCGACATGGAGCCAATCGGATCACACACAGCCCTGCGGACAGCTGCTCCATATAAATCAGTCTGTCCACAGCAGCTGCAGGCCAGTGGACACAGTCATATCAGGGACAGAAGTTACTGATCTGTGCGTGTGTGTGTTTTCAAAGGGTGAATGTGTGTGCGGTTAGGTGTGTGTTGAGGAAGGTGAGTGTTTGCGTACGTGTATGTTTGAAAGGGTAAAAGTGTGGGAGTGGGATTGTGACTGGGTGTGTCTGTGCTACGGTCTTGGGAAATCTGTTACTGTCCGCTTCTTGTTCACTCACCACCCTCCTATTTGACTGATTTTGCCATTTAGATTAATTTATTTGTCATGAATGGTTAAATATTAAAATGATCTTCCTGGTTGTACATTGCAAAATGTAGAAAGTACCCACAATACACAGAGGGTACATACAAAACATATTAGCATTGCACTTAAGGTACAATGCTATGGTCGGTTTATGATGTTGACTATTCAGTGACAATGTACCTCATTCACTATTCCTACTACAATAACAACTGTGATTGCCTCAGGTCATTCAGAAATGCACACACAACATACAGGAAACATTGAAATCAAATCCATAATTGCTGACCAAAGGTTACGTATCACTACAGTAGCATTTCGTAATAGCATATTACAAAACCATAACCCCAGTAGATGTTACACCCTTCCTTGTCCTCTATTGCTCTTCCGTGTGCGCACTTGCATGTGTGTTTTTGACGTAAAAGTGGGAAGATTCTCTATATCTGGGGGGGGGGGTGTATTCTGAAGGAAGGATATTGAAGTCCCTTATCAGTTCTCATCAAAGCATCTCATTTGCATGTTCAGGGATCTGAGCAACAGGGGGAAGGAGAGTTGGGAAAGAGAGGAGGGTAAAGAGATGGAGGCTGAAGAGAATGGGGTTAGTTGCATGTGGGTCATGTTCATTAGGCACAAAACTGAAGAAAACACTCTGAAATGGAAGGAGACGTTTTTCGTGGCCCAAAGTTTTGAAGCATTTTGCTACAGTGTGCCCTAATGAAAATGTCACTGAAGAACCAGACTGGCACCAATTCACTCCATTGCAGATAAAGGAAACCCACACTGCCAGTTCACTCAGATTTTTAACACTGTGTCGGCACTTGTTAATGACATAAATTGACACTTTCTACAGATGCCACACCTCAAACTCATTTTCACTTTCCTCAACCTCTGCGATCTCTTCCCACCTCCCTCCGTTATGTAAATCCCTTTGTGACAATGCTGATGGGGGGGGGGGGTGCTTGTATAAATAAATCGAATTGATTTATTCTCTATCCCCTCCCAATGCAGGTGACGTTCACCAAGAGAAAGTTTGGCCTGATGAAGAAGGCGTACGAGCTGAGTGTGCTGTGTGACTGTGAGATCGCCCTCATCATCTTCAACCACTCCAACAAACTGTTCCAGTACGCCAGCACCGACATGGACAAGGTGCTGCTCAAGTACACCGAGTACAACGAACCCCACGAGAGCCGGACCAACGCCGACATCATTGAGGTAAAGCAAACAGAAGGGGCTATCAGCCTCTGACCGTACCACTTTAGCTTGAGACGGCCTGGAATGCCAGGTCGGCAGGGTTTGCGCGTTTGTGACTTTTCGATTGGTTCCACTGCGCCAGCCAAGCTCAATCAGGCACAGTTAACTGTTTGAGCCCAGGTCTGCACAGAACAATGAACCGTATTGCAGCCAAAGTGTCATCGCTTCTTTGTAGCCTCCAGTGTTGTAGAACACAAATAGCAGCTAGAGAGGGAATGGAAATGTTGTCCCAGAACTGATCTGTGTGTTTTCTTGCCAAGTCCGGAGGTCTGAAACTCTCACCTGAACGGTGGGTATTTTTGAGGAAGTGCATCCATCGGATGCTTAGCATTGTCACAGATCGTTTTGTACTGTATACCCAACTCCTATTGTCATTTAGCAATGACCATATAAAGTTGGCTATACAGCACAAGCGATCTGGAACCAGGCTATTGCACAAATGTACCTTGAAATTGTCCTCCCTCAGACACATATTCAACTATACAGCTCGAGTGTACTTGTTCCTATTCAGCCAGCCAGACCTTCAGCTCCTGTCCTTTGTTCTCATCTCCCACCAGTCTTTTTTTCATCCTGTCTTCACAGACGTTGCGAAAGAAAGGCTTCAACGGTTGCGAAAGTCCCGAGCCGGACGGAGAGGACTCCATAGACCAGATCCCCCTGAGCGACGACAAATACCGCAAGACCACCGAAGACCTAGACATCCTCTTCAAGCGCTACGGTGTCAGTGTAAGCATCTCCCCTTTTCCTCACCATCTCCCCCAATGTAAAACACCTTGCCCTTAGCTAGCCACTATCCCCGAGTATGGGTGATAGCACTGGGATAGGTCAAATAAGTGCACTGAATGGTGGTACTCAGAGGTTTGAGAAACACTGAACTATATGGTGGAAGCTCCACTTCACCTAGAGCAGTTTGATGCTGCTATTCTTCAATTGTCTGCTTATCAAAAGTCAAGAGACCTGAGCCAATGTTAACTATCAACTTTCTTTCAGTCTGCGGTCCCACCCCCCACATTTTCCATGCCCGTCACCGTCCAGGCCTCTAATCAGAACACATTGCAATTCAGTAACCCTGGCAACGCCATGGTGACCACCTCCTACGTGACGTCGCCATCGCTCTCTGACAACCACCACCTGTCGCCCCAGCAACCGGCGCCCCAGAGAAACACAGTGTCTCCTGGGTTGCCACAGCGACCGGCCAGTGCAGGTGAGCGAAAGAGCGAGACAGCCTTCTGCTGTGGCATCTGTGGGAAATGTAATCTTTCCTCTCCACACAAACTCTGCTCTGCCATAACCATGTTCATTAGGACATACTATGGAAAACGTAAAAAATGTTTTGCAACAGAAAATGAATGAGCATTTCTTAAATCTAGGTAGTCCCTCCCTGTTTCAGTCCATTTGCTGCCAAATGAACAAGACCCTGGTTCCAATCAATGAGTTGTTACAATTCAATGAATTGGAAACCTGTTTCAAATCAATGTTGTTCTGAAGCAATGAATCCAGACCAGCTGGGATCAAACACACGTGTATTTGATTATTTCAATATTTACTTTCTGTGTATTTGAGTATTTTCTAATAGTGTGGCCAAAATCATCTACTTCTATTGGAATCATTTGAAAGTATTTTGAAGTGCTATAAATGGCCTATTATTTGAAAATATTTAAATACTTTTTTCCAAATATATTATTTTCAAACACTCCTAGGACCTGGGTTCAAATGCATTGGAATATTTATTTGTATTTGAAAATGTGTATTTTAGTATTTTCAAATACATGCCAATGCTTTCCAAGTGTATTTCCAAATACATTCCAATATTCTACTACTTGTATTTTCAAACAATATACATCTGAATACTTATAATGTATGTGAAAGTAATTGAAAAACATTTTAATTCAGTGTCCTGCTAGGAGTGTTCATATTTTCCTTGCTAAGCCAGTGTTTATAATTTCAACAGGTGCTATGCTCGGGGGCGACCTGAACAATTCAAATGGAGGATGCCCAAGTCCAGTCCGTGAGTAACCTTATGACGGACTACTCTACAATACCACTTCTACTGACAATACAATGCTCATTGACAGTCAATGTGTTAAGAAATGGATGTACTCATTGAAAAAGGGCAAATTTAATCCAATATCTTAGGTGCTAGACAGAAAAATGTCTGCACTACGATTTGCTCCCACAGAGATTTATTGAGATGCTCAAATGACAGAACTTTTCCAAATGTCTCAATAAATATCAGCATATTAGAGATGTGGACGTTGCTTTTTTCAAGAAAAGGGCCTGCTGAAAGAATGTGAAAGTAAGGGAAAGTGAAAAACACATTTTATGCTTGTCACATTGCCAAGAGCAATCATATACTCCATCCAGGGTCCAGTCCTTAGTAGTTCCTCTCCATCTCTTCCTCTATCTTCTCTGCCATTAGTGTCCCATTATTACTGAGACTGCCCCGGATCATCTTGGAATGTCTCCATTGACGTCAGCTGGTGTCCCTAGCACTTGCCTGGATAGACACCAGAGCAATGTGGGAGCCAGGCGGAGAGGGAGACCCAGAAGGTTCAGGTGTCAACCCTCCCTTGGGGCGAAATCAAATCTAGCCCCAGGCTTTTGGCGAGAGGGGAGGCCTGGTGTTAAGAAGGCTTGAAGCACGCAATCCAGGGATAGCTGAGATTATGGTGTAAAGACAATTTGTCATGTGTCATCGTGTGACACGACATGTTTTTCTGTGTACTCTGTGTACTTTTTGCCGTGGAATGTACACATTTTCTCACAGCTCACGAGCAATGCAAGATGACTACGGGCAGTTTTTTAAAATTTGTTTATTCAAAACATTGTCGTTGGGAGCACATCAGGGGTGTCTGTTGTCCCCCAACCAGTGGTGTAGTGCTATTTAAAAAAAAATAAAAAAAAATGTAGGTGTGGGAACAAAAAGTATGACGGCATAATTTCTCAAAGTTTGTACTGACAGATGTAGCCTATTGAATATCATTATAGAATATGCAGAAAATGCATACTCCAATTGCAATGTCTGCCTATGCCTATTGTCTGAAGATTTTTTTTGTTTGTTGTGTTTTACCCCATTTTCGATCTTGTCTCATCGCTGCAACTCCCAACAGACTCGGGAGGCGAAGGTTGAGTCATGAGTACTCTGAAACACGACCCGCCAAACCACTCTTCTTAACACCCAGCCGCATGAGCCAAGTAAAGCGCGATGTGCCACAATTGTGCGCCGCCCTGTGGGACTCCCGATCACGGCCGGTTGTGATACAGCCTGGATCGAAATGTTCTATTTTTAATACAAATAGGGAAATCATCACTGTCAATCATAAACGATAATTCTTCACGTTTTACCGGTGAAATGTCCAAACTGAATCTGCATGCCAATCATTTGATTTTAATCAGTTTCATGGGAATATGCATTTGATCTTCTTGAATGACTTTCGTGAGCGAATTGGAGTAGATGGTGTTAACAAACTATAAGCCTTTCTTGTATTTTGTTTCAATTAAAGCATAGACTATATCCTACCTAGTGGCGCACGCTGTTCAGTTTTTGGCGCATTATAATTTTTTGGGGGGCTATTCAGCTTCAGTGAGCTAACCATCCTAAAAGCTCATAAAATATGATTAAGAAAGTGTTTTTGGTGTAATGTAGGCTTACTATGCTATTATATTTGGTTTTACTATGTAAAATACTAATTAATCATTAGGCGTATGTGATCTTGCAAGACATACTCTTGGACAGTAGGGCGAGTTAGTTAATTGCGTCGTAGCCTACCTGAGCCCTAAGTCAACAAACCGTTTTGAGAACAGACAACTTTCCAAGGGGTTGCTAAAATTTCTGTCCTCTCTGGCAGCACTACAACCCTGCCTCTAACATTTTCCCTGTCATAGTGGAGGCATTTTTATAATTGTGGAAGAAAGAAATACATTTTCCCCTGGTGTTTTCTTGGTGTACTTCAACACTAAATCTTTTAAAATCCTGCATCGTTCCGATTATCGCATTGCACAAAAAAAAAGACCTGTCCCAAGAAGGCAGTCCCCCCCCTCATATAATTTCCTCTGTGACCACGTATAGTTGAAGGATAGATTAAAACATGGCTCTGTGCTGTATGTCATATGCTCCTTTCAGATCAGTGATGATGAAATAAAGGACTATTAGCCTCTCTGAGGTTTCATCTTCTAAATACACGAAGCAATTCCTGCTGTGCCTAAGTGTTGATTTACCTGCATGGGTTTTGTCATTTATTTCGCTTCCTTCCTTTTCCCCCTCCAGCTAACGGATACATCAGTGCCAGGGCCTCCCCAGGCCTCCTCTCTGTCTCCAATGGCAACAGCCTGGGGAAAGTAGTTCCGGCCAAGTCCCCGCCCCCGCCTCAGAGCCCACAGATGGTCAACAGCCGCAAGCCAGACCTCCGGGTAATCACCTCTCAGGGTGGGAAGAGCCTGATGCAGATGGTGAGCTCAACCAGGCTGAACCACTAACCAAGTTCAATCAGAACCAGGCCTAACTGGGGTCAACCAGGCTTTACCAGACTAAATGGGACATGTCTGTGTTTTGTTGACTTTAATAATAATTGATGCGGGTCGTGACTATTCCCCTTCCACAAACTCGTTGACACTTATTATGCACATGGTCATCTCAGTTTTGTAGCAAGAGTGAAATTTAGTATGGACTTTGGAGTTGTTGTTTTTTTCTAGTTAAAGATTTTTATTTTTGATTTGTGCCTCCAGCAAAACCACCAGATTGCCGAAACACAACCTGTGCAATCTAGAGTAAGCAAAGGTTATACAAAAATATCATCATACACTGTAATATACACTAATTGTACAAAACATTAGGGACACCTTCCTAATATTGAGTTGCACCACCTTCTGCCCTCAGAACAGCCTCAATTCACCGGGGCATGGACACTACAAGGTGTCGAAAGCGTTCCACAGGGATGCTGGCCCATGTTGACTTCAATGATTCCCACTGTTGAGTCAAGTTGGCTGGATGTCCTTTGGGTGGTGGACCATTCTTGATACACACGGGAAACTGTTAAGCGTGTGAACCCCAGCAGCGTTGCAGTTCTTGACACACTCAAACCGGTGTGCCTGCCACCCACTACCATACCCCGGCACTTAAATCTTTTGTCTTGCCCATTCACCCTCTGAATGGCACACATTACACGATCCATGTCTCAATTGTTTTAAAGCTTAAAAATCCTTCTTTAATCTGTCTCCTCCCCTTCATCTACACTGATTGAAGTGGATTTAACAGGTGACATAAGGGATCATAACTTTCACCTGGTCAGTCTGTCATGGAAAGAGCAGGTGTTCCTAATGTTTTGTACACTCAGTGTAGTATCGTTGACAAACAGGACCTTCTCCTCTCTGTTCATGGTCTTCTGTCCAGCATGACCTTTAGTCAACGGTCGGTCGAGACTAGAGATTCATGTGTTTGGGTTCAGAGAAAGGTCAGTGGCGTAATTATTTCCGCTCCCGCCCCTTTGCAGACAGATGATGAGCTGGAGATGGTGAACGAGGTGAATTTCTTTTTTTTTCTCCTGTCACTCGCATGTGTCGATGACTGTTGACCTTCCCCCTACATTCACATGGTCACAAGTGTGCAATGTAACGCTCATGAATGTGTCATTTTAAGGCCAAAGTATAGATAGTCTCTTTGGCTATGGTACAATGGCATGTGGTGGTATGGTCATGAGTTTATAGTCACCACCGGACTGCATGTGGTTTTAGAGTCGTAGTTGTGTGACTCCAGCATGACTGCATATAGTCCTACAACTATGATCAGTTGCTGTATTTAAGGTGAAAAATAAAGATTCTTTCAAGCTACGCAAGCATCTGTCAGTGGGAATGTTAGCAGCAACTTTGGGCGACGTTTGCCACACACTTCGCTTGGATCATCTTCATCGTTTGTCGGCCCATTTTCTTCCATCAACGCTGACACTGTTGGGCAGCATGATGGGTGTCATTTCACTTGGCAGTTTGTTGCCACCGCCAACTTGCAGCACATTCCCTGTCCATCTGGAAACTGCATGGAGTTACCCAAACAATGAATGGCTTGCATTTAAAGGGATAATTCACTTTTTGAAGTAAGCTTATTCATTTTAAAATGTGAACTATACCTTTAAGGCTCGCTCGCGTTCACCTGGCAATGCCACCACCACTATTGTGTGTGTGTGTGTGATGCATGATGTCACAAGATGTCTCCCGACAACACCTCTACCTAATACGAGATACATTTTGAAAGGCTTAACTTGTCATGAATCCAACCGTATCAACATTTGACATTCAATCATGTCAGAAGTTCCATTCATTGAATACACAGGTTTTAAACATGTAGCTCATTTCTGTCAAACACCAAGGTTTAAATTCTTTGTTTATTTGGTCTAACATTTTCCCTCATTTCCTTTCTTCCCAGAATGCCCAGCGTTTGGCCGGCGCACAAGTGGCCCAGGCGCTCACCACGCCGGTGGTCTCCGTGACAACGCCCAGCCTCCTGGCGCAGGGGCTGCCCTTCTCCGCCATGCCGACAGCTTACAACACAGGTTACCTGAAGCATGAGCAGATTGCTACAAATGCTTATACACTGAACAAAAATATAAAACGCAACATGTAAAGTGTTAGTCCCATGTTTCATGAGCTGAAATAAAAGATCCCAGAAATGTTTCATACGCACAAGAAGCTTAAAATGTTTTTTTACATCCCTGTTAGTGAGCATTTCTCCTTTGCCAAGATAATCCATCCACCTGACAGGTGTGGCATATCAAGAAGCTGATTAAACATGATCATTACACAGGTGCACCTTGTGCTGGGGGCAATAAAAGGCCATTCTAAAATGTGCAGTTTTGTCACACAGCACAATGCCACAGATGTCTCAAGTTTTGAGGGAGTGTGCATTTGGCATGCTGACTGCAGGAATGTCCACCAGAGCTGTTGCCAGATAATTCAATGTTAATTTCTTACCATAAGCTGCCTCAAGTTGTTTTAGAGAATTTGGCAGTATGTTCAACCAGCATACCATGCCATATGGTGTCGTGTGGGCGAGCGGTTTGCTGATGTCATCGTTGTGAACAGGGTGCCTCGTGGTGGGGCTATGGTACGGGCAGGCATCTGGACAATGAACACAATAGCATTTTATCGATGGCAATTTGAATGCACAGAGATACCGTGACGAGAACCTGAGGCCCATTGTTGTGCCATTCATCCGCCGCCATCACCTCATGTTTCAGCATGAAAATGCACATCCCCATGTCGGAAGGCTCTATACACAATTCCTGGAAGCTGAAAATGTCCCAGTTCTTCCATGGCCTGCATACTTACCAGACATGTCACCCATTGAGCATGTTTGGGATGCTCTGGATCAACGTGTACGACAGTGTGTTCGTCCAGCAACTTCGCACTGCCATTAAAGAATGGGACAATGTTCCACAGGCCACAATCTACAGCCTGATCAACTCTATGCAAAGAAGATGTCGTGCTGCATGAGGCAAATGGTGGTCACACCAAATACTGACTGGTTTTCTGATCCACGCCCCTACCTTTGACCAAATGATGCATATCTGTATTCCCAGTCATGTAAAATCCATATACTAGGGCCTAATAATTTATTTATATCGACTGATCCTTTATATGAACTGTAAAATCTCAAATTGTTGTATGTTGCGTTTCATATTCTTGTCCAATAGACATGCTTGCATTGTGTATATATTGCACAGACACAAGTTCATGATTGCACAACTCTGGCCTTTGAGTTCTGCAGTCCTTCTGGTTTTCATTTCTCCCTGACACCAAAATCAGTAGTTTCAGAGTGGCGGAGTAACAAACAGTGAGTAACAAACAGCTGCACTAGTGTGCACAGAGATCCTATATAGATTGATTGATTCATTTCAACATTACAGCACATGAAAGGAAATGATCGTGCATGAACCATTTTCCCTCTTGTCTTTCGCCTCCCTCAGAATACCAGCTGACGAGCGCTGACATCACCGCTCTCCACGCCCTGGCGTCACCAGGCGGCCTGCTGCAAGGCAACTTGTCGTGGCAACAGCAACCGTCTTTATCCCAGCAGCAACAGCAGCAGCAACAGCAACAACTTAGTCTGGCGTCGCTTAGCAACTTGGTGTAAGTCCATCCTTGCATTGCCACGTCACAAAGCAACCATGAAGCCCTCCTCCATTCTCTACAAACCAATTGATGACTGTCGACCTGTCCATCAAAACACTATGCGACTGGCCATTCCTGTCATGTAGCATAGTGTCCCCATGTCATTTGTAGCTGCAAGCAATTCACATCCTTTTAGATGGGGTCTGTGAATTGGTATCACCGACATATGCCACCCCAGATCCTTTTCTTCTTGAAGCACCATCATTTTTTTAGGGATGTGACTTAATACAGGATTTGTTTTAAAGTTTATATACTGATAAAATACCTAATTATCTTAGGTCAGATGCCGGGTATTATTTTCCTCACACAGGGCACCAATAAGGATGGTCGTATTATGCTGCGTTGAGGCTCCACACTCAGCTTTACAATGGCAGCACACAGGATAGCGTAGTTGCTTAGAACCTCCAAAGCTGCTAACAGGCGGGTCTTCAAGGCCTGAATGAGAAAAGTCACCGTTTTGTCCCAAACAGCAGAGGTCAAAGGTCAAAATGGATCCCACTGCTAGCACCAATACCCCCCCCCCCCCAGCCCAGCCAAATCCTCTGGTGGTCAATTGACCCAAATAGTAGAGGTCAAAATGGCTTCCATGCACACACACTCAGCCTCAGTAGCCTGTGTGACTGAGTGTGTTCTCTCCTCTTGTCCACAGCATGTGGGGCATGGACAAACAGAGCGGGGACCTGTCTAGCCAGATCTCCAGTCTGGCGGCCAATCTGAGGTGAATGTCTTTGCCGAGGTGTCACGTGTCCCTTCGGGTGGATGGGGACTGTTCTCTATCCCATTGTTTTCCTTCCTTAAGAACACAGACCCTTTTTCAGAACAATTGTATTTAGGACAATGTCAAATACATTTACAAACGCAAGCAAAGTATTTTATTATAAAGGGAGAGAGTTGTCTTTTCCAGATGGCGACATATTAGCATTAACCACAGGGGGGCACAAAGGCTTGCACTAACATTGAATCAGGCAACAGACTATCCAGAAGACCACTTATGAAAACCATGAAATATTATTTACCGCTCCTGAAAATGTGATGGTCACAGCTCTTATTTTTTAATGCTTCTTCTATATTGGAAGAAATGGGATTGGGCACAACTTCAATCTATTTATGATCTATCTATCCCTAACATATACATATTTCCATTAATGTATTATTATATCCATCTATTTTTGTTTGCATTGCTGTATAGATGGATCGGTAGATTGATGAATACTAATATTACCCCTTCATTTACACCTTTCACATACATAGCTACATACTCTGTAATTTTCTTTTGCAAGTGCTCCAATGTTTCTTTCTCCCCACAGCGCCTCGCAGTCCAACCTCCTCTTGGGTAGAGATGAGTGGTTGGGCCGGTACTGTATTTCTCCGTACTATGTAATGTCTGTGCGCTTTTGGCTGCCCCGGCATGTCAATTCTGTGGTGGTGATTTACACTTTACCAAAGTTCCCAGGTTTTTCAGAAATTCCGGAACCGGGAATCCTCCAACTGGGATTTTTGAAAAACCCAGTTTCTGGATTGTTTTTCCTTAGCCGCCATGATCTCTTGCCAAATCACCCCTTCATACACAGACAATTTCATGCTTTTCTAATGCTGTTGGCCTGTTTTGTGTGGATTTTGGGAGCTTGAGGGTTACTTTTACTTGTCAATTGCTTGGAATGGATTTGATCATCAATTCAAATGGTGTTGCTACTACTATGCCTTGTTGGTGCTCTGTCTTGTGATTAGGGGTTCCCTCTGAAACTTCACATCAGAAACCTGTCACTATGCTTGTATTGCAATATATTGTAATTGTCAAGTGAAACTCTCACCCATCCTGTTTTCCTTCTCTTTCTTTTCATTTCCATCTCTGTGCTTAATCTTTGTCCATCTTTCCCCTCCCCTCTCCTGCACTTATCTCTCCCTCTCTCTGACGCTCAGGCCGGTGGGGCACATACCTCAGGGCACCATGCTGACTGTCAACACCAACTCCAACATGAGCATCAAGTCTGAGCCCATCTCGCCTGGCCGAGACCGCCGCTCCCCGTGCCCCCCGCCGTCCTCCTCCGGGGGGGGCGTCCAGACGGCCGCGCCCCCGCCACAATACCCAGGTTCCCTGCTGTGCCTGGAGCCCCCAACCGGCCGCTCCCCCGCCGATAGCCTCAGCAGCAATGGCAGCTCCTACGAGGGCAACGACCGCGACGACCCTGCGGCAGGCGGCGGCGGAGGAGGCATCGGCGGAAGTGCAGCGGGCAACATGGGCAACCCTGGCCGTTCCCTGCCCCCCGAATTCAGCCCCTCGGTGGAGCTCCTGCGGGCCCAGAATGAGGCGGAGCAGGAGGGAGCCAACATAAAACGCATGAGACTCGACGCGTGGGTCACATAGAGGCCATGGCACCAACATCATCGACCCCTGAAACACCACAAACACAGAACAGCCCCCTGCCACCTCCCGCCATTTGCCACCCCCACACAACCCCCTCTTCCCTGCCTCCATCCAAAGAATTTACCTCCACCTACCCAGCTCCCCAGGACTCAAAGCAGAGACAAATGTTTGGGCTTGTGCTCCACCTGAGTGGAAGATGGTATAGTGTGCTGTTGGATTTTGTATTGGGCAGCGCATTGAATGTGGGGGCTCAAAGAATCTCGATGCTGTCCCGCTCAAATTGAGTTTGTGTGTTTTGTGGGAATTGACACTTGCCCTATCAGGATGATAAGAAGATAATGGATGGATTTAAAATAGAACATATTCTCCTAAATGTTTTGACTGCTCATTGCTGTTTATACCAGACGTAAAAGTGAATCTAGAGACGTTAGTCGACACGTCACGTATTTTAATTTGAGCACGACTGTATCGTTAACAGTACGACGGAAGGCTTTTGCCGTGTTTGCTTGACACAAGTGCTAGTTTTCCCCGTGGGACTTTCTGCCCTGTTGACTCTTCTGTTCTGTTGTTAGATATGATTAGCACTGTCTGCTTCAGAAAGCACCCCTTCAAAATGCACTTTGGGAATGACTGTTTTGACAAGCGCTGCACGCAAAGATTGCTGGCTCAGCTTCATCAGTGGCACTGAGCGAAGAGACCCCAGATGGGCAAACAGGATGTCCGGTCGGTCAGGGATATACAGGAATGGATCCCACCGCTGCCACCGATTTCCAACACCCCCAGCCAAAGCCTCAGGTGGCACTCTGTGGTCAACTGGCACTGTCAGCCAAGGCCAAATCGAGCATCTTGCCAGAGTGCCGATATCAACCTCTTTTCCTAAATGCCAAATGCCTCGGACGCAGTACAGGGACACTGAAGAATATTGTTCAGTTATTATGACTGACCACCTCCATGAAACAGTAAAAAAACACTCAGACTTTGATTCTGCTCTCAATATCTCTATGCTCAGATGTATTTTGTGTCGTCACCTGTGTTTCCTTTCTGATTTTGAAGGAATTGTTGCAATTTTTGTTGCACCAGAATTTAGTCTAGATGCTGATATACATGTCACAGGACTTCTAAAGGCTCATTCTACTAGTAGAAGACCCCAATGCATATTTAAAGTTTGTTTTTGGACTTCTGGTTGCTCTCTTTTAAGGAAGTATTTGGTCTTGGCATTTTGGACACATTCATAAAGGTTAGAACTGTAGTTTTGGGGAATTAAGAGTAAGACTTTGTATACAATCGCCCATTATACAAAAGCGTTTTGATGTTCCCTTAGCTTTCTGCAGCTCTTTGCAATGTTTCAAAAGAGCTGTTTCAGCAGAATGGAAAAATACATATTCTATATTTCTATAGCTTCAGTTGGCAGCAAAGCAGTAGGCTTTTCAATACAGATGTGTGTACATATGAATATATTTGCATAGACTTCGCTAGGTATCCCTAAAACAAGCAATGTGTTCATTCTCAGTGGATCTGTTTGCATATGAGTGTGATTGTGATATGTTTCGAGCTACGATGCAGGAGTCCTGCCGCAGTAGCCGAGAAGTTTGTCTCAGTAACCTATATAATGCTAGTGTTGATGGTGTGCACTTTCTGTCTCACTCTTGAGGCCTGTTTGGCTGTGGCGTCAACATGTCCTTTGGCCTCACGCTCTGAACCCAATCCTCAATAATCAAAGTCAAGTGAAAGACCACTATAACAAATTATAGAAATAAAATGGATTGTACTATTAAACTAGTACAATTGCATTGAATCATGGTATTTTGTCTTAAAAGGATCAGATTTCGTAAACTACAGTATACACTGTCAGGCTGAGCGAAAACTAATGCTACTTTATTTAAAGTCATTTGCCGATTTTTGAAATCCCATTTTAATAATTCATATGAAATCATGGTTTCATATGCTTCACACTCTGCCGTGAGCTACGTCTAATGGACTTGTCCTATTTAACACAATGTAAGAAGGCGGTGTTGATTTCTATAAATGTATCTACTGTACATTATGCAACACAGATTTGGTTTCAGTGCCTGCTCAGTGTATCCCAGGGTTCAGTGCGTATGGCTGGCACCAGTGACCTTTCTAGTGGGGTGCAACGTTGCAGATAGAAATGTAATGTCTAGAACGGACACCCATGCCCGATTTCTTTATGACAAAGGGTTTTCTTTTCTACACGCTACATTTCTATCTGAACTTTTGTGTAGTCACGCCCACCTCAGTCTGAGGGAGAGGTCCCTCTGGTTTGAGACCACACTGATTTGGTTTTAACACCCTGACACTTGCAGGCCACTCATGTACAAAAGGTTCTCTGTCCAATCTAGCAATGTAGTCTGAAGACAATCTATAATGTTAAATGAAAAACCTGCACCCTTTTTTTTTCTTGTGTAAAACGTTTTCTAGATCTTACTATTTTTCAAGTGTTTATTTGTGCTGGTGACAGTTCCATTGTCTTTTATTATTAATATTCTATTATTATGGAGCTTATATTTTTCTGGTATTTTGTGTAGGATATTCAACCTTTTATTTAATCGACCTTATATACATTATGTGAAACTGGCTTCCTTTCTTGAAACTTGCTAAAATTGCACGATCAGTTATTGTGACATAGCAAATGCATTGAAGGAAAATACCAGTTAAATGCTGCAATATTGATTAAGATATGAACATTTTATGTGGGGGGAAACTGAAATTAGCAATTAACCGAATTTGAAAATGTAAATGCGTGGGATTATTCAAAATAAATAAATGCTCATGTTACATACATTTAAAAAAAAATCACAATGCATCACAAATGAGTAAGAAAACCTCATAAATGTAGCATAAGAAAAACAAATGATAGCTAATATATTGTGCTCGGTTAGTCTGCTTTGGGTTTTCGTTGTAAAGGTTATTTTTGTTTGAGAACGATATACATTTTGTGTATATTTTCATATACAATGTATGCACTGATGTTATTCAAATTCTATACCGCTTTTACAAAAGTGTTTGTTGTACCAAAGTATCCAAGTCCCTTAACCTTATCCTTTTTGCGTATGTTTTACCGTATTTTATATATTAAATAGACAAATTGAGTGAAAAGGGGATCTTGTCTTCTTTTGAGCTGGTTGTCAACCCCCATCTCATCCCTTGGCTTCATGATGTCATGACACAACTCAGGAATATTAGGTTCTTTATGAGAAACATTCCATTAAGACAGTGTCCAAAAGGAACACAACAATTATCAGCTGGCTGCCATATACAATGTACTGATTGTTCACTGCTTTTATGGTACTGTACAGACATAAGGCACATATTGCATGTAGGCATTCAATTATACTCTTCATTCCCATCCTTTGGGAGTATTAAATGCTGTACAAATTTGGAAATGAAATGTAAACATTGCACAGTTGAAACAATTATATCCGCTGTGACGACCCTCCCACTCTGTCTGCCGTATTCTTTCTCGTTTTCCTTATTAGGATGTCGGTGGGCGAAGCGGGGAGGGTCGTCAGCGAAATGGGACACACCTGGGCCCGGGATAAATACACCTCGTCCCCATTCATTGAGGAGACTCTCCATGCAGACACACTGTTGGATTTTGGTTGTGGCATTTTTGTGGCCATTTTGTTTGCTTTGGCACCATTCAACACCCCTCATTATCACATCTATGCACGCAACCACTCACACCATTGTTTATTGTATTTGGTTACTTCAGTTAAATATAATTTGTTATTCCTTGTCGTTATGGGCTTCCAGCCTGTTTGACATTGAATTTTTTTTATTTCTTCAAAAAGTGTCAACTCTGCACTAGGTTTATACCTCAGCAAAGTTGCACTCGAGTCTTCATAAATGTCAATAACTTGGGGAAGACCCCGTGATTGGGAGTCCCATAGGGCATATGACACACAATCCTTCAATTACAAGCAACTTCTATGGGGTTGCTAGCCTCAAGTCATTGTATTTCACCATCAACCACTGCAAATGCAATCCAATGTTTCAGATGAAGGTGAAATCCAAGCTGATGAACTTGATTGATTCTTCCCCCCTCTCTCCTTCCAAATCAACACCATGACAGTTGTGTAGAGCTGAATGGGTACCAACATTTCAAACAAAACCTCAGTAGGGCAAAACATTGGGGAATGTGTGTTATATTGTGAACACACTTGCATCTCTGACATATAGAGTAAGGAATACATTTCTATCTGCAAGGTTGCACAATGTTTGCCTACTGAGCATGCCCCTGGTCTATCAGAAAGCAAAGTAATTTATCCTTATATCTTTCAGATCTACACAAGTGTCTAGGGACTGGGGGTCCATCTAGGCTTCAGGATTGGGCGTATCTACTCCTCTTCCTCCTTAGCCCCACCAACTCTGCCGGGGAGGTGGGGCAGTGGTGGGCGGGGCCACAAAGACAGCACCTTCACTGAGTGACGAGCACACAAAGTAGAGGTTGGCGCCCAGCATGACCAGTATGGGCAGGAAGGAGAGGCCGAAGCCCAACCCCCTCACACTGCTGCCTAGGGACACACACACCCAGTAGATCAGCCTATAGGGTGAGAGATCACAACAAGATCAGCCAATTGGGTCACACAAACCCAGTAGTTCAGCCTATAGAAGAGACATGGGGCAAGTTCATTTTGCATGGCCCGGGTGGGTGGAAACTTCACTTAAGGACCAATGGAATGGTCTAAAACTCTGCCCACCGGCCATGTTAAAACGAACTCGCCTATATTCAGTGAATATTAGTAAACGCTGTCATATTGCCCCAGTCTAAAACTTAAGGTAGACTACATAGTAATTTGAAGATACTTCCTGCTAACAGAAAACATCAAAATTCCAGTCTGCCAAGACTAATTCAAATCTCCAAAAGGCGACGCAGAACAACAAAACGAATACCAGATAACTCTATAGGTCACAGAACATGGAGATAATATACAGGGAACATATCAAGTGTTTACAAACATGATATAAAAAAAGGTTAGAAAATATAAGGATAACAATGTTGATTGAAAGTATGGATCAGTGGTAAGGGAATGCTACTACCCATCTGCACAACACAACCCATTCTGCATCCACGAAGCAGTATTACCTATCCCTCCACAAAAGCCATGGCCCTTGTTGAGAAAGGGGAACAATGGCCACGTTTTAGGCTGACTACACTGCAGACGTATGCCCGATCTCAAAAACGGCTGATTATCTAGTGATGCCACGTAGGCTACATCTCTGCTACCTGCAGAGTGAATGCACATAATCAGTCACACAAATAAACATACAGTGTAGAATGCGCTGTCACCACTGAGGCAGAGTAGTGTACATACATTTCACACACCTGCCGAAGGCAAAGACGATGGTGAGCAGGGGCACCATCTTGAGCAGGTCCTGGCTGATGTAGGTGGCCATGACGGCCAGTTGCAGGAAGTAGAGCAGGAAGAGGGAGAGCGAGTCAACCACATAGTGCCGGTGCACCGCGATCTCCCGGCTCTCCTCCCCCACCTTGCCCTCGTAGAGGGGCGTTAAGGCGCCGTAGTGCAGCCGCGCCACCCCCTGCACCAGCACACCTGGGAGAGGAGGGAAGGGGGACAGTGCAAGGGATGGGGATAGAGGTAGGGGGAGAGGACGATTGTGTCCCCTCCCAGAGGTTGAATAAGACAAAAAGTGAGGAACAGCAAAGCAATGCATACATGCGAGTTCAATTTTCTTTATTAAAACATTAGCATTGCCAAGAGCAACACACATTATAAGTCTATTAAATGGCTGATAGGCAACAACGTCATATCGCAGCCCAACCCTAATAGTCCAGTCTTACCTAGAATGATGGGTATGACAGCAAAGAAGGAGCAGCGTAGTGTGTACACCAGCCTGAGAGGGGCGCTGTCCAGTAGCGGGGCATCAAAGGGCAAGAGGGCATAGCCGCCCCACACGAGTAGAGGGAATAGAACAGCTGCAGCACCAATGCCCAGGCCAAGTTTCAGAACGTCACCACAACACATATCTAAATAACAGAGGAATCTGGGTTCAATTAAAACTACAGACAAATATGGGAAAATTGTTTAAATAGAAACAAAAAAGTTGTATTATAATAAAAACAAATGAAGACTTAAAAGAAGAAAAAAAGGGTTGCGCTGTGGGATTATTTTAAACACTGAGGTAGGGTTTCAGATGTTTTCAGAAGATGGGCAGGGAACAGGGAATCTGCTGTCCTAGCTTCAGGGGGAACAGATCAGATAAAAAAATAAAACATGTAACAAATTATTTGTATTTTTTTAAATCAACATAATGACAAATATTTGGTTTCATAGTAATGCACTTCAATCCCTGAATTGACGTGCTTCTACACCTGCATTGCTTGCTGTTTGGGGTTTTAGGCTGGGTTTCTGTACAGCACTTTGAGATATCAGCTGATGTAAGAAGGGCATTATAAATAAATTTGATTTTGATTTGAATTAAAATTGAAATGGAACTGACCCCAATTGACATAAATGGTTTTGGTCCGGCAGTGGTACATACGTGTGTAGTTGTCCCGCTCCTCTGTCCATTGTGGGTAGTAGTATACTGGTGGGGCTGTATGTGTCTGGGGCTCTAAGAAAGAACTCTTCTCAGTGTCCATTTCCTCATAGTAGTTATTTTCGGGTGGGAACTCCTCCCATTTGCTAGATGGACGCACTATCACTGTCGGAGTGAAGACCTGCATAGCCTTTTCTGGCATCCAATTGACTGGGCCTTCCTCCTCATCTTCATCATCTGCAAGCGAACCATCCCTTTCCTCATCTTGGCCTCCCTCCACCTCCTCATCCGTCCATCTCTCTCCCTCCGGCATGCTTTCTCTCCATTTTGCCTTTCGCTCACTCTCTGGCTGTCTCTCCTGTCCCTCCAGAAGCTCTTGGCTCCCTATCTCCCTCTCCTCCTCCTCCTCCCCTTCAGTTCCCTCGCTCTCAGACGCTACACTTCCTTTCTCTCCCTCTCGCGCCATCTCTTTGTCTCCCGGCCATGGCAAAGTGCTAGGCTCAAAGGCAGCTGAGCTGGTTGCCTCCTCCTCCTTCTCATCCTCTTCCCCCTTTTCTTCTTCCATCCTCCTGTGCTCTAGGCCCTGTTGTTCCGATCCAGGTGTTTGAGGTCCTGCAGCAGTAGACCTACTGGTTGTAGAAGGCCCTCCAGCTCGGTCTTCGTCTGGCTCTGGGTTTAAAGTCAGGTGCTCTGACATCACTGTTTCTCTACCTGTCTCAGTCTGTATGATATTCATGTCTAGGGGCTATGTGTTGTGAGTGCAATTATTGGCCTGTCTCTCTGTCTGTCTGCAAAGTGACTATTTACCATTGTGTTTCAACATTTTAAATGACATTCCATAAAACAAGTTGGTACAAAACATTCTCATAAGGGCAAGTCCCACTGATTCACCTGAAAGGCAAGAGCAATAAAACTGTTTATATATTGCTGTGTGACTACAAATCAATCTATTTGATAAGCTAATGAGCTGTGAGTCAGTGAGTATTGAACTTTAATCCTTTAAATGGAAGGAAGTGAACTTTTCCTGTGCAAAATGGGAATTAGCAACATTCTTATGCTCATTGCACGCAGAAAGAGCGAGATTGTTTTATATTCTAAGATACAGTTGGTAAAAGTAAAGAAAGAAGTATTAGTCTACTTTATATCAATGTGTAATGTGGATGTTGTCGTAAAAACTTGCTTTGCGAGTCTGGTCTAACGATACCGGACCAAATCCATAGTGAAAACATCAAGATATACGGAACTTTGAACCCTATATCCTAATTGTAGTTAGACTGACTTACCTGATGTTTAGGCTACTGCTGTTCCATGAGATTCCAATATGATGTTTTAATCAAGTAAATACGTTAACTTGTCCCAGTGTTTGTCAAACTAGGTCGTAAAGTGAAACTTAAGTTGGGGTGGGTTGTTTCACAGGTGTGTCAAGGTAAAGCACTGCGGGACATTTTTGTAGTTGCAAACACAGTATCATGTGACAACTCTGTCCACGATTAGGTTTTCTACAATGCCATAGAGAAAAAATAGTAATGGCGTTTTTTTGTAGGCACTAACTCCGCCATGGTTTAACATGGTAACGCTTATGGGGAAATTAATGGCGTTTTGGTAAGGTTTTGGGATAAACACCGAAAATAGGGTGGGTGTTAAACACAGGGTTAGGGGTTTCTATACGTTTTGTTCCATGAGATAATCTTTATCAGATAAAGTCACGTTTTATGAATTTTGAGGCATTTATATATTTTTTTAAAAACATATAAAGGTTTCATAATTATTAATGGTCATGTTAACTGGCTGATATTATATCATAGACCAAAACGTATACGATCTCCTAAGCCTGTGTTAACCTTTCTACACGTTTTGCTCCATGAGATCATCTTTATCAGATAAAGTCACGTTTTGTGAATTTTGAGGCATTTATATATTTAAAAAAAACATATAAAGGTTTCATAATTATTAATGGTCATGTTAACTGGCTGATATTATATCATAGAACAAAACGTATACGATCTCCTAAGCCTGTGTTAACATTATTTTCGACGTTTATCCCAAAACCCGATTGCTTTCCCATAGGTTTGGCTGAACCAACCAGAAGTAATTTATTTCCGGGTTTTAGGACTACAATCTGGCGAGCTCAACACCACAGATATAACATTGAGATAGAGAGGGTTTGTTAAACAAACTTTTGTCTATATACCATGTTAAACCCATCTGGTAATCTTTCGAAATTATTTTCTTCATTTTAATCGGTGAAGATGCATCCTCTCGTCGTAAATATAGGCTACCCATAATATTTTATTTTCATAAATCGCAGTCTACTGAACAGGGTCTTTGTCTACAATCAACAGGCCAATAAAGAGGCTGCTTACTCACCGCGCTCCTATCAGAGCGCTGTGCACTGCACGTGCGCCTCCTCGGCGCAGTGAAACCGAACCCTATCCACTTTTTGAAAAACGTTATAAAAAGCCAATCATATTCGTTCGTGTACTTCTTATTAACCAATAGTAGACGCTAAAGCCTTCATAAGGGTGGGCTCCCTCTGAGCGATGCACACACGGTTAGAGTGATCCATAACTCTGTTGTCATGTTTTCCTGCCGTGATGGAGCGTCATATTTCTTATTCTAAAAGAATATTCTGAAATTAACAGATTTATGCATTTGTGATAATTTTTTTGTATTAATTTATAGACGTCACGATGGGTAGCCTGTGTAGAGAAGTCGTCACTCTTCAACTCGGGCACTATTCAAACTTCGTTGGCACACATTGGTGGAATTTACAGGTTGATACGCGCTAAAGTTAGCGGTTTCTGCATATAACATATGCATGTGTTCTAAAAGTTGTAGTGTGCAAGCTAGCTATCTAACTACTATTTTAGTTAGCCACGTACTGCACCAGTTGTTAAGTTAGCTGGTTAGCTAGCCACTACTATTCTGAAATAACTAGCTACTGTGTTACTGTAGTTAGTTAGCATGACCCTAGTTATCGTACATTCAAACTGAAATGGCCAGGCTGACAATGCGGAGAAGAGTGGTGTTTTGGTGCACAGAGGGTGAGAGGTGCAGCAAAGGGGAGCGAGGCGAGGGTGTGGCCCACATTTTACTGCAACAACCATCGACAGAAATGGCACAGCCATCTAACGTTATACCGCTAGAGCAAAAGTAACTAGATAAAATAATGTACTGTAGCTAGCTAGGTAACAACGAGGAAAAAACCCAGGAGTCAATTATAAATCTCAGAAAAAAATACATGCTTTAAAGTTAGATAGCTAGCCTGCTAACTATGTCTTTGCTGTGAGGGTGTAGGCAGAGATGGTTTATTTATGGTGTAGGGACCTTTTGTTGTAGTGTGGTCTGTTTATTGTCTGTCTTCATAAACATTGTCAATTGGTGCACAGTGCACCTCCTTTTGCAGCATGGAAGGTGATACATTGAATTACCATTTGTCTTTGAGTTGACACAGTATACATAGCAAATATTTTAAGGCAAATCATGTTACGTATGTAAATCTTGACCGCATCTTATGCCACTATTAAGATACATTTTCTTCTCTCCCTCCCTCTCCTTCTGTTTGTATTGCATCAGGATGCCTCGCTGACCTATGACCCAGATGCACCCCCAGGTGAGCTCCAGAATGATGTTCTCTTCAGAGAGGGGCAAACCTTTGGGGGTCATATTACCTACACCCCCCGCCTGATCGCCATGGACCTCAAAGGTAACCAACCCTTGGTAACCTGCAGTGCATCATTCATAAGGGCACCATGTTGCCGAAATGTTCTGAAGCACTTAACCGCTTCCTTGAAATTTCACACAGATGGTTTGCTGAATGTCACTTAGAGGTCACAGATTGAGTAAACGTCATGTTGAAGGTTTTACAAGGTTTGCCACAATTACAGTGTACATCTTTAGGGTTGACGGTGACAAATGAACAATGCATGTCATTGGAGTAAGGATTGCTACTGTGGCTACAGGGGTAGATATAGATTGAACAACAAGGTTGGCCACATTTAAATACTGAATCAACATCCTCTGTGTCCATTGCCATTATATAGGTAGCCTTCAGACACTGAGACAGGAGGGGAGCCTCTATGAGACTGGGAAGGATCCCACTGCTATCACATGGTAAGTGTGTGTGTGTGTGCATTTGTCTGTCTGTGTGTGTGTTTCCCTCAAACCTTGTTTATGTGTATGAAGTAAATTACTTCTCTTTGCAGGAAGGGCAATGTAATGGTGCACAAAGAGAGCCTGCCAACAAAGAACTCCTTTCTCCTAGACCTGGACAAGCTAGACGTGAGTATGACACAAACACCAAGTATACTACTTATTTCCCTTTAAACCCAAAGAATGAAGGCTTTTTAAATAGGATAGTCCAAAAACAACTCCTAGCCTTTAAACCTTTAAGCCGGGTGTACACTAATCGATTTTGGCCCCGATTTGGCTGTCCCCTACAAGTTTTTGAGATCGGAGACAAAATCCCCATGTTGCCTATTTGGAGTGCACGGCCATCACCGACGCTCATTTAATGTGAGCGTGTCAGAGACGTTACCAATCCCGTCTGTGAGCAGTCCCAGACGTGATATTTTCAAAAGTTAAATTTTATCAGCACAAAATCTGGAATGCTCTTGTAATGTAAGATGTGCAACGTCAAGTTTTGAGAAAGGTGAGCAGCGATAGCCAATGAGAGCTCGCCAGTGAGATGGCAACGTTATTTTGCATAACCCAGAATGTGTAGACTCACGCAGGAGCAATGAGTACTACTAGTATGCCTTTGTACTTGGCTTTAACCAAAGCAAAAGTGCCAAATCGTTACAGCTCTGAAGTTCACAAGCAATGTTTTTCAATTCAACATGTTGGCTAGAAATGTCAACTCTGTATGGCAAGCGTGAATATCTGACTGAAAACGTTTGAGGCTGCTTTGAGACACAGCTCGTTCTAGCTACACAATCTAATAACATCATTGTTTTTTCGCAAGACAGCATGGTGGTATGGAGAATACTCATGACCAAGTGAATAATCTTGTTGTGTGTGACACCCCATCTGTGCCAGATCGTTGAGTGTGCGCACCACTACGTTGGCAAGACAAAAACATACAGGAAATACGGTAATTTAATGTGAGAGGCTCAGCGACGTTAGGATTTAAGGTTGTGTAGTGTACACCCGGCATTAGCCCGATTGCATGTCTGAAGGAACCAGATAGGTGTAAGCAATATTGCTGAAGCCTGTTGAAAGGCTAGGTGAGCCGTCACCATATTACTTACACCTGCCCAATACTTGCAGTTATTCAAACACCGACGGTCTGGGCCCAGGGGAAGGAAATTGGAGTTGTTCTTGGACCAGGCATAACTCGTGTTCGGAAAGGCTCTCATTCAAGTGTCTTGTTATGACAGTTCTTTTTATGTCCAGAAGGGGGAGATATTGGCTGAAGTTGATTTTGACCCAACTCCAGTGCCTCACTGTTCAGGTAAGGTCTTCCTTTTAAAGTATAATTTCCAAGATGACATTTTAATCAATATTTAACATGATTTATAAGTTAGCAAACTATTGTATGTTTGAACCTGTATGACCAGAAATGGGCTAAAAGACGATCAGACCGAGAAACAAGCCGCTCTCTGTCACTCACACACACTTCCTTTTCATCGATCCGTGTTTCCTGAGTAGGGGCTTTAGCCATGGAGACGGTGAACAGCCGCTTGGAGCGCGCTCAGAAGGGCTATCGACTGGAGGGCAGTGTGAGGGTATGGTCGGACTTCTTGAGGATCCACCTGCACCCCCGCACAATCTCTGTCATCCACGAGTACAACCATGACGGGTGAGAGCATCACCATAGGCACATAGAGTCAAATAGTAACAGCCAAAGATGCAGTTCTCCGTATCTCATTCCCAACCCAAAAAATGAAACCTTTACCCGGGTTCGTATCCTATATCCAACCCCACCCCCCTCTTTATTTTACTGTCTTTTTTATTCTTTACATATTTTAAACCAAATAGTTTGTTTTAATAAAAGTCAAGTTGAAGACGACAAGAAAAGGTTAACTATGATGCACCCTTGCCCAACCCAAAACCTCAACTGGAAACTGAAAAGCGGGGTAAAAGAGGGCATGAAGCCCTGAGCTGTCCCTACCAGTTCCAAAGTTTGGTTGACGAGTTGTTGAACAGATATGAACCTGAAAAATGATTGTCACACGCTACAGTACATTACTCGCAGTGCCTTTCTTATGTGGCTAGGTCGACTCGTGCGTTTCTCATACGCTACAGCAGAACTATCTTGGATTTCTCAGGAAAATGACTTGGTTTTGGCATTGTGTTCTACAGGGAGGCCCACCGCCTGGAAACGTTTGGCCAGGGGGAGGCTCTGCTTCAGGGCTCAGTGCTGGAGGATCTGGAGGACAGACTACACTTCTTCATAGAGGAATGTGACTACCTACAGGTAACTGACTGGTGATCCTCTACCATGACTCTCCAATAGGGTTTATCACAAACCCTGGTCCTGGAAAACTACATGTCTCGAATACCAAAAATATCCATCCAAACATGCTTTGTTCATTCTAAAGGCCCCATTCGGTACAATCACTCCTCGAATGGCTGATTTAATCTGTTTTGTCATCTCTCCTTTCTCTTTCTCCCGCTCTTCCTTCTGCCATCCCTCTCCCTCCCAGGGGTTCCAGGTGCTCTGTGACCTGGCTGATGGCTTCTCTGGCCTGGGTTCAAAGGTCACCGAGATGCTGCAGGACTCCTATGGGGGACGGGGCATCCTTACCTGGGGGCTCGCACCTGTTAGTCACCCAGACACAGTGAGTGACAAGAGGGAGGTTTTTGGCAGTGTGTTTTCAGGCAGTTCATCAGTAAGCACTGTTTTCTTCAAGTGTCATGTTCATTAGGGCACACAATGGACAATTAGCATTTCTTATTGGCCAAGTCCAGGTAGTCCCTCCCTGTTTGTCAGTTTTCTTCCGTTTGGTGCCTAATGAACATTACCCAGGTGTTCTTTGTCATGTAATGCCATGGGTTTTATTCGCTGTAAAATTGTAGATAGAAATGTAATTCATAGAGTTCAGCTGAGATCTGTGATTTTGACTAATCTGGTTTTTATCCGTATCATAGTAATTGTGTTTCATGCACAACTATTGTGTTGTGAATAAAGTCCTACATTGTTCTTCTGTTGCTTTCCTCAGACCCCGATGAAGGAGCTCTACCACCTGTTGAACTACTCCTTAGGCATGGTCCACATGGCCAATAACAGCTCCTTTTTCTGCCCTTTGACCCTGAAGGGCGGGCTGGGCAGACGGCCCGCCCAACCCCCCTCCTTCCCCCACCTCAACTACGACGTGAGTCAGACAGACGCCACCCTCTTTTCCCATCTATCATCTGTCTATTCCCACATTTTGGTAGTCATTTATTCATTCTGTCGCTGAAAATATATAGACTTGATTGAGCTGTAGTGTAAATGATTGACATCGCTCTCCCCCACCGTTGCTTGAGAGGATGCTAACAGTTGTTTTTAGCACGCCAACCCTAAGATGTCCTACAACCCCAGAAATGTGTGTGTGTTTCTCTGTCTATTCCCATCACTCACTGTCTTTTCGGTCTCCTCCAGCCCTCACTGTGGTACCACTCCAGCTCTGTGCTGGCTCTGGCCCTGGACTCCCTTACTGTCCCTTACAGGCTGAGGCACAACAGCACCCCCATGTGGGAGTTTGCAGACGCACTGGCAGTGTCCGGGAGAAAGGTGAGAGCTGGGTGCTTTCTTTGAATCCATTACTGCTGAGTTTAAAATCAAGCCATTTACATTGCTAACCCTACTGCTATCTTTCGTCAGATTTTTTATTTTCTTCTTCCCAATGAGACTAACCTGGTTAAATAACCTGTGAAAGGTTTAGACAGGTATGACTAAAATAACAGCTCAAGCTAGACTGCAGCTCTGGTTGGCTTCAGTTATCCCCCTCAAATAACATTTAGAAGGGAATGTCCAGGGCACAAGATAATCATTGTCTTCCCCACAGCCTACTATACATTTAACAGATTTACAGTGTGTGAGAGACCAGGGTCATATTGATTTAGTGGGCACACAACAAAAACATTTAAACATTTCTTGTTGGCCAAGTCCGTGTATTTCCTCCCTGTTTATCTGTTTTCTTCCGTTTGGTGTCTAATGACGGGCCGCCCAATTATTATTATTATTATTTATTTTTTTACTTTAGTCTATTTGGTAAGTATTTTCTTAACTCTTCTTGAACTGCACTGTTGGTTAGGGGCTTGTAAGTAAGCATTTCACGGTAAGGTCTACACTTGCTGTATTTGGCGCATGTGACAAATAAAGTTTGATTGAATGAACATGGCCGAGATGTGTTTTTCCTCAGGTGGTGGCTGCGTACGGAGCCCTCCCCTTTCCGATGACACAGGGCAGCTCTCTCCCCGACGCCCTGGGTGACTGCGCGGATGTGTTGCCGTGGAAACCCCTATCGGCTTGCCCCGAGCTGGGCGATGGCCACTGCTTCGGCCAATCAGTGACCCTCAAGGGTTTAGAGGGGCAGAGTCTGGTCAGGTGAGACAAAACATGGCTGTTATGTTACTGTTACGTTAGTCTGTCAACTGCAAGTGTATTTCTGGGGCATGTAGGCCTATGTGTACATCTGGGTATTCCAACTCATAGGGTTTTAGATGCAAAACTCCCAATATCACTCCGCATGTATATCAGATAAGTTATCTTGTCAGCGTTAGTCAAAGGTTGAGTTGATGTTTTTAATGGTTCTGAAGGTGTGTGGAAACGTTGCTCTGGTGTTAATGTGCATTGCTGTAACGTTGTGGTCCCATCTGCAGCCAGCTGAGACCAGGGATGCAGCCGCCCACCCAGCTGCATAGTCTTGACTGTGGGGAAGAGGTGCTAGCCTCCTACATCAATGCTCACTACCCCGCTACGCCTTTGTGAGTGTCATTCTTGCATACACAATAGCACCCGTTTTTCACACACTCACACACTCATGCACTGACAATGTCAAACACTCACATAGGCAGGCTTCGAGACATGGCCACATACACTTGGACGGATTCAACACACACACGACTGTAGTAGTTTGATTGACCACACCAAACCAATCCTGCTGTTTAAACCATGAAAATCACAATTCACCATTTCCTCATTCTCTCTGTGTAGTTCGGTCCAGCTTGTATCCAGCCCCAGTAGGCTGACCCCACCCTTCCCACAGATATTCAGCCAATCCTTGGGTCCACAGGGCTTTCTGCAGAGTCAAGCCCCTCCCCCCAACAGTGAGTAAATCTAATCCTAATGTTTCTCTGACATTTCTGGTCCATTTATCTAACTGCGCTTTCTTTCTCACTCAAGTTATTTTCAAAGTTTGTCTGTTTGTCACTCTCTGACTCGGTCTATGTTTCTGTTATCAAGTTTTATTAGTCGAATGTTCAGGATACACGTGGTATACACCATCCAATTAAATGCTTACTTGCAGGTTCGTTCTCGGCAATGCAACAACAATAATAAAATATAACAATACGAACATAAAGTAAATGGCTCAGTAGAATATACGTTTTGCAGAAGTATAATATAGGAAGGCATGATTTTTAGTGCAATATTTACACATGTATCTGGGAAGGGGGGGATTAAGGGGCAAGTATTAATAAATAATAATAAAAGCCATTTTATCTTGCTACACAAGTGATTGTATATGCATATTCTACCCTTCCTCGCTCACTCCATGTCAGTCACTTTTTTTCAGATCTCTGCCTCACAATCCCTAAATAAGTCTATTCTATTTTCATGCCTCACTATGCTTGTATCCAACAGTCTCTCTCATTATTGTCAGGTCTATACCGCTAACCTTATCTCCCTCTTCCTATCCTCTCTTCCACAGAGCGGTCCTGTGTGGTCTCCTCCGTCCCCGTGCTCACCTCCCTGCAGTCTTCTCCGGCCCTGGGCCCGTGGCTGTCAGAGCTGCACCGCGGTGTCAGCACCCTGGACCCCCGCCGCATCGCCCCCAGCTTCCTCTCCCAGGGGCCTGAGCTGACCGACTTCCAGGAGTCCCTGGAGCAACTCCGCCTCCTGGCCCGCTGTTACCGCAACGACAGCGGAGGTGTGATGCGCTCCTCCTCGGAAGAGGACGACGATGATTGATTGATTGACAACCGCTGAACCGCAAGAGTCATTTTCTGTTTTCCGCATTGTTAGCCCGGAATGATTCTGCGCACTCCATACCATCTGAATAGATGGGTCTCAATCGACATTGACTAGTATTGACAGACCCACCCATCCACATTGTATATTCTTGTCTGTGGATCTGATCGCATTCATAAAGACTCAGTGAGACTTGATAAGGATTGTGAATTCTGGTTGGAAAGAATGGACTGGCTGTTTTAATTTTTTTTATTTCACCTTTTATTTAACCAGGTAGGCCAGTTGAGAACAAGTTCTCATTTATAACTGAGATGGTGACAGAGAACGGTTATGGTAAAAGATTGCGGTTTTAACTGACAAAAGAGATTTGGACTGTGAAACTCAGTCATTAAATAAAGGAGAGACAAAATAAGAGGATAGGAGAGGTCAATGAAGGGAGAATGTTGGTAGGCTATATATTGCAACTGATAGTGAAGTTAATTCGCCACGTGCACAGGATACAAACGCTGTAAAACACAACTCTCTAATTCTTACTTTGCGAGCTATTTGACAACAATGCAGTGATATAGAATCCATTTTTTTAAAAACACAAGAACTACGATGTGAGTTAAAGAAAAGCGAGAATGCAAGTACTGTATATATGTGTATCTGCAAATAAATGTGCTTTATACAACTGTCCAGTTATTGTCAATAGTCTCCCAAATTAAGATAATATAAGTCATTGTAGATTCCTGCTAGAATCTGTGGCACGGAGGAAATTAAAGGTGCAGTAATCTTTTATATAGTTTTTCTGTCCTTGCCACTAGATGGCAACATTGAAGCTATGGCAAAAAAAATTGCGGAACGCTAAGAAAAAGCTGTTTATCAAGCCCTTGCAACAAGGAGATGGATTACATTACGCATCCATTTCTTTCAAAAGTTAAAATCATTTAAACTTTTACACAAGTTAAAATTACTGAAAAATTATAAAATATACAGAAATTGCATGGCTGGCCCCTAGGCACATATATGGTAGATGCTTTGCCTATAGCTTGAAACTAACTATCTTCTCAGTGTAGTGTGTCTATTTATGAGAATCAGGTTGGCTGTAGCCTTTGACAAATACAGAATTATGCCAACATCTCCCGCACACACACACAGCTCATTAAGAGGAAGTTGACCAGAGGCAGTTAACCCACATCATGTTCCCTATCTGACAAAAAGTCAAAAGAAGATTACAAACTTGAGGTTTTCAGAAACAAAGAATTTGATGTCTGAAGTCTGCCTTCTTCCAGATAGGTCTTAGATATCTTATTCTTTCATGGACCATGGAGAACCTGACCTCCTCCAGCACCTCTAGCTTGGACTCCACCTCCCCGAATTCGGGTCGCCTGATTTCGAGCACCGTCCTGGGGCTGTGCTGTGCGCTGGGCCTCCCTGGTAACATAGCTGTCCTGGTGGTCATCCTGCGCCGCTCGTCCCGACGCCCCAACTTCACCCTGTGCCTCATGCTGAACCTGGTGTCCTCTGACATCCTGTGCCTGGCCACGGTGCCCATGTGGCTCTATACTCTCCTGCACGGCTGGACTCTGGGCCGTGCTGCATGCAAGTTAGCCACCTTCCTGCTCTACCTCAGCCTGTATGCTAACGTGCTAACGGTCACTCTACTCGGTGTCCAGCGCTACCTCCAGGTGCTCTACCCGCAGATGTGGAGCAGGCTGGGGCGCAAGGGGGAGGCGGTGCTGCTCCTGGCCCTGTGGGGGCTCGCCAGTGCCCTGTCTGCCCCTACCGTTGCCACTCGCGATGTGGGCGATGGCGAGCTCAAGTGTGTTGGGTGGTCCATTGCATGGGGTGGTGTAAGTTGGGGCGGCAGGTTGCCTAGTGGTTAGAGCGTTGGGCCAGTAACCAAAAGGTTGCTAGATCGAATCCCAGAGTCCCTGAGCTGACAAGGTAAAAGTCTGTCATTCTGCCCCTGAACAAGGCAGTTAACCCACTGTTCCTAGGACGTCATTGAAAATAAGTATTTGTTCTTAACTGACTTGCCTACTTAAATAAAGGTTAAATATAAAAACGTTTAACAATCAATCAGTCTTCCAGATAGATGACACAGGAACCTTGATATAAAACTTCACATACAGAATACCTCAGCAGTCTATAGTAAAGATCTGTGTGGCGAAACAGGAGACCACACTATATACAACCTACCGTCAACCATACCTTAACATTGTTGCATTGGATTAGATACAAAGTATCTAAGATGATAAAAACATGTCTAGACTGGTTTCTCACTCTACTATCTCAGCCTTGAGCCTGAGTGACTATCAGCAGGTGCAGACAATTCTCAGCCTGAGAACTAGAACAGTACATCTCCATTTACCCAGTACTTTTCCATCATTGTGCATTGCAAGCATACAAAGGTTATCACATATATACAGTAATCATGGCATTAGTGTAGCCCCACACCTGACCCCCAGGGTATACCCCAACATTACCACCTTTGAGACTACCTAGTCTCATATAACCATGTATAGATATCGACGTTAGACATCTGGAACTTTTAACCATTCACATATAGGTAGTATAGTAATCATCCTCTGGGTCAGTTGGGCAGGCAAGAGGGTCATAGTTGGGGTCAACACCAGTGGCATCATAGGAGGCAGGTAAAGCCAATAACATTAAACCAGGCATGGTCTTCTTTACTGCCCATTTACCAAGACAACAAAAAATCAAAACACAGCCAAAGCCTATCAACACAGGAACTACGAACGATAACATACCCATTAAAATCTGGCCCATAACAGTTCCAAATTTCCCAGTGAACCATTTACTCATCCTTTTCAGAACGTCATCGTCACAAGGGCTGAGAGTATTACAGATCTTAGACATATCAAGCAGGATTTTGGTCATGTTATCGGAGGAGTCAGGAAGTAACATTACGCATTCGTCATCGAGGTCCAGTCCCAGGGCCTTTCACTCGCCTCCCTGTGCTGCCAGTGTAACCAGTGTGAAATGGCTGACTAGTTAGCGGCTTTTGTGGAGCGAAAGGTAACGATGCTTCGAGGGTGTCAGTTGTCGATGTGTGCAGAGGGTCCCTGGTTCAAGCCCAGGTAGGGGCGAGGAGAGGGATGGAAGCTAAACTGTTACACCAGCAGGTAATCCAAAGCCGAACTGCCTAGCTGTAACTGCCTTAAGATTCTGGACATCCAGAGAGCTGGCTAAAACCCTTGTAGGTCAAATTAATATGAGCTTGTAGTGAGTAAGTCAAATTATTCATCCATTTACCTAAAATGGATACACCAATGTTAGGAATAATGGAGATACCGAATATCTCAGCTGGTTTAAGGACATGGCCATACGCCTCATTGTTAATTGGAATCAACCTTTTTATATGTGTGGAAATGGGATCAGTGGAACGGTTAGTTAGTATAGCAGAGGCGGGGACTGAGAGCATTGGTAAAATAGTTTCACAGAGGAAACAACACCCGCGCCAGTTATTTGGAATTACCAGATAACCTCTACCGCCGCAAATCCACATAAACCCCCAGGGTGATCCCATACCATCGTTTAGAGCAAGATAGGTCACTCTAGTAATTAAATATGAGACATGCACTAAATGCCACCCATAGGGTGTACTAAAATGCTGCCTGCGCTCTTCTTCTTCAGAGAGGTAGCCTGCATAAGATCTACAATGCACTGTTACACCCACAGCCAAAGAGCCATTGTTACAGATACATAATGGCGGAACACGTTCTTACTTCAGATTCTCTAAAATTGGTTCAACCACAGTGGTCCCCATGTTTTCACTCCAACCACACATCGTTGGGAGGTACACATAAGCCTTTTCCTAACAATCTTCCAATTATCATCATCCCGGGGATTATGCCGTGGCCAAAACCCACGAGTTACAGTCCCTATTTTATCCTCTGCTTCTGGATTCCCATTTGTCAAACACCCTCCCCAGATCTCCAGTTCCTTTCGATACGTTCTTATTACCCTGATCAATTAGCTCATGTCCATAAAAGAGTCCTAGGGTACAATTATGCTGGCTCTGCTTGTCTTTTGCCCTCCTCATAAAATACATTCCACAGACCTGTTCTGTCTCTGCCATTGATCTACTCATTGAACCAAACAACTCCCTCATGGATTTGGGTTTAGACAAAATTAACACTGCAGTTTGGAGACACTTTTCTACCTAAGTCTCGAGCAAACTTTACCCACGTGTTGATAGGGCCGGCTTCACCCACACAAACAAGTAGTGTGGATAGAGCCAACACAGTCAACCACCAATGACCACATGCTGTCATCTTCCCTCTCTTATACCCCCTAATAAGGCTGGAACGAATTGCAAAAATCACTGAAGTTGGAGACTTATATCTCCCTCACTAACTTTAAGCGTCAGCTGTCAGAGCAGCTGACCGATCGCTGCAGCAGGTACACAGCCCATCTGTAAATAGCCCATCCAACTACTTACCTCATCCCCATATTTGTTTTTGTTTTTCTGCTCTTTTGCACACCAGTATTCCTACTAGCACATCCTCATCTGCACATCTGTCACTCCATGTTAATTGCTAAATTGTAATTACTTCACCACTATTGGCCTATTTATTGCCTTACCTCCTTACTTCATTTGCACACACTGTATACATATTTTTCTATTGTGTTATTGACTGTACATTCGTTTATCCCATGTGTAACTGTGTTGTTGTTTTTGTCGCACTGCTTTGCTTTATCTTGGCCAGGTCGCAATTGTAAATGAGAACTTGTTCTCTACTGGCCTACCTGGTTTATAAAGGTGAAATTAAAAAAAGGGTTTGTTTACTTACAACATAACCTTGCTGATCATGTAAAACAGTTGGTTCTTCAGGGCTTTGGTCTTGCCCTTCATCTTTTTCAAGTCTTTGGTCTCGACTCACATCTGCTTCTGCCTCTTGTTTCAGGCTGTGTCTGGCTCCATCATCTCCTGTGGGCTGAACACTTTCTGGCAGTGGGACAGGAGGTGCCAGTCAGACCTTTCCTGAACTCTGACCGCTGTTGGTGTTGCCATTGTTACCTTGAATGACCCCATCCATCTTGGCTGGTTCCATTTTCTGTTGTGGACCCGGATTTTGACCCAGTCCTCACCTGGTACCTCCTGCTGAGCTTTCCTAGTGTGAGAGTGGAGAGATCTGACAGTAGTAGTTAGGTCTTTCATGTACTCCAAGTGTTCTACTTCAGCTAGAGTGAGGTCTATTTGTCTGTCAGTCATGGGTCTGTGTGTGGGAACATTCATGGGTCTTCCTGTCAACATTTCATGTGGTGTACACCCCAGGCCTTTATTAACACTACTGCGCATTTTCATTAACACCAATGGTAAACAATCCACCCAAGATTTCTTGTTGAAGTGGCATGCCTTAGCTAACCCTTGTTTAATGGATTGGTTAGGTCTCTCGGTAACCCCATTACTCTGGGGGTGGTAGATGGACACAAACTTCTGGTCCACTCCCATCATTATGGTTACCTGCTTCACTATATCACCAGTGAAGTGGATACCATTGTCTGCCGATAAAACCTCAGGAACACCAAATCTAGGTATTATCTCCCTCACTAGTAGCTTTGCTACTGTCTTAGCATCACAGAGTGTGGTGGGAAATGCCTCCACCCACCTGGTAAACCTGTCAATAAGGACTAAACAGGACCTTTTCCTTTCTTTTCTTTCTGCAAGGTCTATAAAATCCATGGCAAGATGGACAAAAGATCCTCTTGGTGTAGGGAAATGACCTGGTTTCAGAGGTGTTCCTTTGGCAATGTAAAATTGCATGCACGTATCACATCGAAACAGACACTGTTTCACATGCTGAGTCAAATTTGGACAAAACCAATCCAAAGAAATTGCCTTTTTCATATCCCCCCATGACAAATGAGCCACACCATGGGCCACTTGGCAAACAGAGGCAATAAGACAAGTTGGCAGACATGGTCTGCCAGACGGAGTCTGTCTCCAAATTTTAGAAACGGGGTCAAGTTTACAACCCCGCTGTTGCCATACCAAATGAGAACCAACATTCCAAGCCTGTTTAGATGCCAAATCATCAGTGTCTTTCCCAACAGTAGCAGAGAAGAACATAGAGTGGCTATGACACTTTGAGGCAGCCAATTTAGCACCTCATCTGCCATGGCGTGACCCATACTCACAAAATCTTTCCCCCCAGTGTGAGCAGCAACCTTCACCATAGCCAAAGCAGAGGACAGCATCATAGCCTCCAAGAGATCTAAAACCATAGTTCTATTACGAATAGGACTTCCACAAGCATTGTGAAAACCCCTTCTCCTCCAGACACCACACCAGGAGAGACAAACCCCTATTGCATAAGCAGAATCAGAGAAAAGTGTAACCATTTTCCCTTCTCCCATTTTACAGGCAGTGGTAGGTGCCAAAAGTTCAGCCTGTTGAGCTCAGAAAGTATCTGGTAATGGTTGTTGTATGTGAGTGGTTCTATCAATTGTCACAATACCAAACCCTGCATGTTTCTTCCCTGTAGTTTGATCTATATATGCAGAACCGTCAACGAAAAGCTCCAAGTCAGCATCAGTCAGGGCAGTGTCAGAGAGGTCAGGCCTAGCCTTAGAGTCAAGTTCAATCTGTGAAGTTTGATTATTGGGTCCTTTTTCCTATCTTTGAATATGTACTGGGGACGCTGGAGGAAAGGGTCTGGGCCTCTTCATTGCTGATCGTCAGGAAAATAGGAACTGTTGGGGTTCTGATTTCCTTGTGGCCAGACACCTCCTCTTCCCCCTCTCTGTGGTTGATTTCCTCTGTGTCCTCCTTGGTGGCCAGGACCAGGCTGGTAACCTCCTTGTGCCTGCTGGGGAGGTCCTCCATAGGTTTGGGGTTGCTGCTGATATCCACCTTCTTGTTGGTATCCTCCTCTGTTTCCTCCTCTGAAATTTCCTCTCCCTCTTCGGTTCACTCCAGGTGTTGTAGCCCATCCTTGATATTGAGGATTTTGTGGACATTGGTTCCTCATGTGTCCAAATTGTCCACACACCCAGCATTGCATAGGTGGCATTCTGGGTGATGGTGAGCCCCATGGTTGTGGGTTCCCATAGGTCCGAGGGGGAAATTGTACAAAAGGTACAATGGGCTGTGGTTGTGGCGCAAGTCCACTTGGGGGCGCTGTAGGAGCAGGAGTGTTCATCATCACCATGTCAGGCTCACCTCCTTTATTACTCTTCTCCAATTGAGCCAATTGGGCCTTTTTTACTGCACCATCAAGCCCCTGTTTTCTTGATTTCTCTGCTTGTTTATCAAGAAGACAGTTCTGGCAGTGGTGTCTCATATAATCCTCGCGTTACCCAACTGCTTTTCTATCCCAGCCCACGACATCCCTCAGTTGCGTCTGTACTTTTTCTGGGAGGTTGCGGCAGGCTCTGTCATAAAACATGTCCTCGGTGGCTTCAGAATGGTCATGGCGCTCTCCCAATTCCTTAAGCCATTTCTGTTTCAGGTTATCTATCCAATCTCCGATATCTGAGTCAGGTCCAAATTTATAGTCAGATAGTCTACTCATGTCTCGCATTACATTTACATTTAAGTCATTTAGCAGACGCTCTTATCCAGAGCGACTTACATTAGTGAATGCATACATTTCATAATTTTTTTTCTTCTGTACTGGCCCCCCGTGGGAATTGAACCCACAACCCTGGTGTTGCAAACACCATGCTCTACCAACTGAGCTACAGGGAAGGTGGGGTGGGGAACATATCTCTCAAGCAGTCCCATAGGTGTTGTCTGCACTGGCTTAACTCCAGCTCAGCGGTTTGAGCCATTAACCCCCAACGGATCATTACATCAGTGAACTGTCCATGTGTGAGTGCCCGGGATAAAATTGCCTTCGTATCTCCAAGGCAAAGGGTCTGGTGGCCGTACCTTGTTTCAAATTCTCTTATCCAGACTTCAGCTCCTTTCGACATTCTTGGTAGGGATTTAGCAGCAATTGCAATATCTCCAAAACTCCAGGGCTTGTATTCAGCATACATTTGCCCGCCCGGGCCTTGTTTGTACACTAGAGGGAGCATGCCCTTTGGATCATCATCCAAACTTCTTGCTCTATATCCTCTACATTTTTCCTCTTCCAGTTTCATTCTTTCCATTTTCTGTTCACCTTCCATTCTTTCCTCTTCCGTGAGTTGTTCTCTTAGTTCGTCATATTGTCTCCGGTTTTCCTCAGAATCATCATCCTGAAGTTCCCTCAGTTGTTTTCGGTGTTCGCGGACTTTATACCTTAAGTCTTCCCATTGTTCTTCGAAAACACAGTATTCTTTTACTCATTCCAAACTTTGTTCTTCCATCATATGTCTGGCAGATCTCACTGGTTTGTATGAGATCTTTTTCTTACTGCCTGTTTCCCAGTCCTTCTCCGGATCCCAGGGTCCACTACTGCCCTTATATGAACTGCTGGCCATATGCGGAATCTTCCTGTCTTTGTCTTTGTCTGGGTTTCCTAGAGGGGTTGACGAGGACCCGGGGGACCCTAATTCCGCAATTCGCCAATTACTGAAACTTTTTTCTCCGTCTCGCTCTATTCTTTTTTCCTGTTTGTAGACTCTCATCCTCTTCTCCTTCTTCTTTCATTAGTTCCCCCTTAATAATGACCTTTGTACCAGTAGCTATTAAAGGGTATAAACCTTCTCTCACTTCCACACCTCCTTCTTTATCTTCATAAGGTGGGGGAGCTGTAGGGTGAAGGGGCCCACATCCTGGGTCTTTCTTTTTCCCTTGTTCCGCCACCCTTTGACTCTTCAACTGTTTCAACTGACTTTGAGCATAAAATGTCTGTCCTTCAGTCCGAATGAGTCCCAATATAGTGGCTGACAGTATGGTAACCTTCTTATTACTCTTCTTCTTACTGGCTTGCCTTCCCTTGACTACGTCACTTATCACATCACACTTAGTCTTATCAAATGTTCCTTTTCTTCTTTGTTTGTCCATTTATTCCATTTACAAAACACCCAGTCCAGGTCGGTTTTCAAGTAGGGATATTTGTCCTGTAAATATTGTTTAGGACTAATATGTTTCATTGGTGTGGGACCCACTGTCTCTGCACTGCCTTTGGTTGAACCTGTCATGGTGCCCCGTGACTTTGTTTTAATGAGGTTCTATGTAATGTGGACTGAGTGACTTATCTGTATGGTAGTGTAGAAAACCCCAGTCTATCCCTGTATACGGGTAGTAGAACCTAACATAGGATGATATACCCAACGCAGTTCTATTTTCTCTAACCCCTCTTCTTCTTTAGTTTCACTACATTTATTATGACCTATTATTATTTTATATATTTTTTTCCCCATGTCCCCGGATTCCTACCGCAAACTCTGAACATTTTCATCTGGATCTTCGCAACTAGCTAACCGCAATCCCGGGTGACTACTCCTGGCTAGCGTTTCCATCCTGGAGCAAGCACCAATTAGCCTGAAGCTAGCTCGGGCCAGGGCTCCTGTGCTACCACCGAAGCCCACTCCTGGGCTACAATATCCGGACGCCTTCTACTGCCGGTACGGGGCACGGGGAACCCCGCCGATCCTCTACGACTGGAATACCGACATAATCTGCCAAAGGATTCCAACAGGCCCCTCAGGCGCGACGTCCGCTGAAGGCCCATTCTGCTAACCGGCCTGTTAGCTATCTAGAGCTACTTGGAACCCTACTAATTCCACGACTGGTCTATCGACGTCACCACACGAAGAGGCAAAAACAGACTTACCCCCATCGCAACTTGCTAGCCCCGGGCTGCCAACTGCTTGCTTGCTAACCCGGTCTGCTAACTGCTAGCTTGCCAGCCCCGGTCTGCTAATTGCTAGCTTGTTTAGCCCCGGCCTACTAACTGTTAGCTTGTTAGCATCGGCCTGCTAACTGTCTGAATCGCCGTGTCCCCAGTCAGCCCAACCAATCACTGGACCCATATGTTCACTTGGCTACGCATGCCTCTCTCTAATATCAATACGCCTCGTCCATTACTGTCCTGGTTAGTGATTACTGTCTTATTTCACTATAAAGCCTCTAGCCCTGCTCAATATGCCTTAACCAACCATGTTGTTCCACCTCCTACATATGCGATGACATCACCTGGTTTAAACGTATCTAGAGACTATATCTCGCTCATCATTACTCAATGCCTAGGTTTACCTCCAATGTACTCACATCTTACCTTACCTTTCTCTGTACACTATGCCTTGAATCTATGCTATCGTGCCCAGAAACCTGCTCCTTTTACTCTCTGTTTCAAACGTGCTAGACGGCCAGTTCGTATAGCCTTTAGCCGTACCCTTATCCTACTTCTCCTCTGTTCCTCTGGTGATGTGGAGGTTAATCCAGGTCCTGCAGTGCCTAGCTCCACTCCCACTCCCCAGGTGCTCTCATTTGTTGTCTTCTGTAACCGTAAAAGCCTTAGTTTCATGCATGTTAACATTAGAAGTCTACTCCCTAAGTTTGTTTTACTCACTACTTTAGCACACTCTGCCAACCTGGATTTCTTAGCCGTGTCTGAATCCTGACTTAGGAAAACCACCAAAAACCCTGAAATCTCCATCGCTAACTATAACATTTTCCGCTAAGATAGAACTGCCAAAGGGGGCGGTGTTGCAATCTACTGCAAAGATAGCCTGCAGAGTTCTGTATTACTATCCAAGTCTGTACCCAAACAATTCGAGCTTCTACTTCTAAAAATGTACCTTTCCAGAAACAAGTCTCTCACTGTTTCCGCTTTCTATAGACCTCCCTCTGCCCCCAGCTGTGCCCTCGATACCATATGTGAATTGATTGCCCCCCATCTATCTTCTGAGCTCGTGCTACTAGGTGACCTAAACTGGGACATGCTTAACACCCCGGCCATCCTACAATCTAAGCTTGATGCCCTCAATCTCACACAAATTATCAATGAACCTACCAGGTACAACCCCAAATCCGTAAATACGGGCGCCCTCATAGATGTCATCCTAACTAACTCGCTCTCCAAATACACCTCTGCTGTTTTCAATCAAGATCTCAGCGATCACTGCCTCATTGCCTGCATCCGTAATGGGTCTGCGACAAAACGACCACCCCTCATCACTGTCAAATGCTCCCTAAAACACTACTGCGAGCAGGCCTTTCTAATCGACCTGACCGGGGTATCCTGGAATGACACGGACCTCATCCTGTCAGTAGATGATGCCTGGCTATTCTTTAAAAGTGCCTTTCTCACCATCTTAAATAAGTTTACCAACTACTTCTCTGATAGAGTTCAGTGTGTCAAATAGGAGGGCCTGTTGTCCTATTCAATCGATCACTGCCCGCACCTGCTCGCCTGTCCAGCATCACTACTCTGGAGGGCTCTGACTTAGAATACGTGGACAACTACAAATACCTGGGTGTCTGGTTAGACTGTAAACTCTCCTTCCAGACTCACATTAAGCATCTCCAATCCAAAATTAAATCTAGAATCGGCTTCCTATATCGCAACAAAGCATCCTTCACTCATGCTGCCAAACACACCCTCGTAAAACTGACCATCCTACCGATCCTCGACTTCGGTGATGTCATCTATAAAATAGCCTCCAACACTCTACTCAACAAACTGGATGCAGTCTATCACAGTGCCATCCGTTTTGTCACCAAAGCCCCATACACTACCCACCATTGCGACCTGTACGCTCTCGTTGGTTGGCCCTCGCTTCATACTCGTCGCCAAACCCACTGGCTACAGGTTATGTACAAGTCTCTGCTAGGTAAAGCCCCGCCTTATCTCAGCTCACTGGTCACCATAGCAGCACCCACTCGTAGCATGCGCTCCAGCAGGTATATCTCACTGGTCACCCCCAATGCCAATTCCTCCTTTGGCCGCCTTTCCTTCCAGTTCTCTGCTGCCAATGACAGGAGCGAACTGCAAAAATCTCTGAAGCTGGAGACTCATATCTCCCTCACTAGCTTTAAGCACCAGCTGTCAGAGCAGCTCACAGATCACTGCACCTGTAAACAGCCCATCTATCTACCTACCTCATCCCCATACTGTATTTATTTATTTATCTTGCTCCTTTGCACCCCAGTATCTCTACTTGCACATCTACCATTCCAGTGTTTAATTGCTATATTGTAATTACTTCGTCACCATGGCCTATTTATTGCCTTAACTTACCTCATTTGCACTCACTGTATATAGACTTTTTGTTTTCTTTTGTTCTACTGTATTATTGACTGTATGTTTTGTTTATTCCATGTGTAACTCTGTGTTGTTGTATGTGTCGAATTGCTACGCTTTATCTTGGCCAGGTCGCAGTTGCAAATGAGAACTTGTTCTCAACTAGCTTACCTGGTTAAATAAAGGTGAAATAAAATAAAAATAAAATTCACTAACCACGCTACTGTAAATGCTTCCACATGTGTGGTAAATAACCAGAATTGGTTTCATTTGTTTTTTAACTTCCGTACGGGGGTCTCCCTGTCTCCTCTCTTGTGGATGTAATGGAAGAGGAAACTCACAATGTGTCTTTCCCAATACGCAATTCACAAATGTATCCCTTCTGGTACTAGTCTTAAAGACTTGTTGTCTATACCAGTCTAGATTTATTTCAGTACATAGAAATTATTGATATTGACTAGCACAATTGTCCCACACTAAATCTATAATCCCACCAGTTATACATATATCAAAACAAAACCAATGCCTTCCCTAAGGTAGAACACCATACATAAAACCAGTGTCTTCCCTCAGGTAAGAACACCATACATAAAACCAGTGTCTTCCCTCAGGTAAGAACACCATACATAAAACCAGTGTCTTCCCTCAGGTAAGAACACCATACATAAAACCAGTGTCTTCCCTCAGGTAAGAACACCATACATAAAACCAGTGTCTTCCCTCAGGTAAGGACACCATACATAAAACCAGTGTCTTCCCTCAGGTAAGAACACCATACATAAAACCAGTGTCTTCCCTCAGGTAAGAACACCATACATAAAACCAGTGTCTTCCCTCAGGTAAGGACACCATACATAAAACCAGTGTCTTCCCTCAGGTAAGGTCACCATACATAAAACCAGTGTATTCCCTCAGGTAAGAACACCATACATAAAACCAGTGTCCTCCCTCAGGTAAGAACACCATACATAAAACCAGTGTCTTCCCTCAGGTAAGGACACCATACATAAAACCAGTGTCTTCCCTCAGGTCAGAACACCATACATAAAACCAGTGTCTTCCCTCAGGTAAGAACACCATACATATACAGTGGGGGAAAAAAGTATTTGATCCCCTGCTGATTTTGTACGTTTGCCCACTTACAAAGAAATGATCAGTCTATAATTTTAATAGTAGGTTTATTTTAACAGTGAGAGACAGAATAACAACAACAAAAAATCCAGAAAAACGCATATCAAAAATGTTATAAAATGATTAGCATTTTAATGAGGGAAATAAGTATTTGACCCCTCTGCAAAACATGACTTAGTACTTGGTGGCAAAACCCTTGTTGGCAATCACAGAGGTCAGATGTTTCTTGTAGTTGGCCACCAGGTTTGCACACATCTCAGGAGGGATTTTGTCCCACTCCTCTTTGCAGATCTTCTCCAAGTCATTAAGGTTTTGAGGCTGACGTTTGGCAACTCGAACCTTCAGCTCCCTCCACAGATTTTCTATGAGATTAAGGTCTGGAGACTGGCTAGGCCACTCCAGGACCTTAATGTGCTTCTTCTTGAGCCACTCCTTTGTTTCCTTGGCCGTGTGTTTTCGGTCATTGTCATGCTGGAATACCCATCCACGACCCATTTTCAATGCCCTGGCTGAGGGAAGGAGGTTCTCACCCAAGATTTGACGGTACATGGCCCCGTCCATCGTCCCTTTGATGCGGTGAAGTTGTCCTGTCCCTTTAGCAGAAAAACACCCCCAAAGCATAATGTTTCCACCTCCACGTTTGACGGTGTAGATGGTGTTCTTGGGGTCATAGGCAGCATTCCTCCTCCTCCAAACACGGCGAGTTGAGTTGATGTCAAAGAACTCCATTTTGGTCTCATCTGACCACAACACTTTCACCAGTTGTCCTTTGAGTCATTCAGATGTTCATTGGCAAACTTCAGATGTGCATGTATATGTATTCTTGAGCAGGGGGACCTTGCGGGCGCTGCAGGATTTCAGTCCTTCACGGCGTAATGTGTTAGCAATTGTTTTCTTGGTGACTATGGTCCCAGCTGCCTTGAGATCATTGACAAGGTCCTCCCGTGTAGTTCTGGGCTGATTCCTCACCGTTCTCATGATCATTGCAACTCCACGAGGTGAGATCTTGCATGGAGCCCCAGGCCGAGGGATATTGACAGTTCTTTTGTGTTTCTTCCATTTGCGAATAATCGCGCCAAATGTTGTCACCTTCTCACCAAGCTGCTTGGTGATGGTCTTGTAGCCCATTCCAGCCTTGTGTAGGTCTACGATCTTGTCCCTGACATCCTTGGAGAGCTCTTTGGTCTTGGCCATGGTGGAGAGTTTGGAATCTGATTGATTGATTGCTTCTGTGGACAGGTGTCTTTTTTACAGGTAACAAGCTGCGGTTAGGAGCACTCCCTTTAAGAGTGTGCTCCTAATCTCAGCTCGTTACCTGTATAAAAGACACCTGGGAGCCAGAAATCTTTCTGATTGAGAGGGGGTCAAATACTTATTTCCCTCATTAAAATGAAAATCAATTTATAACATTTTTGACATGCGTTTTTCTGGATATTTTTGTTGTTATTCTGTCTCTCACTGTTAAAATAAACCTACCATTAAAATTATAGAATGATCCTTTCTTTGTCAGTGGGCAAACGTACAAAATCAGCAGGGGATCAAATACTTTCCCCCCCCCACTGTAACACTTTCAATCACTTGTCATCCAGTACCTCAGTACTGACTTGGTTCATCCTAATCTATAACCAAGTTCGTCACACAAGGTTCCATTAGACCCTCAGGAATTTCTAACTATAACACCTGGGGTTCTGGGTCATTTATCACATATACATACATCCGGGCTTGTACATACATTTAGGTACTAGTTCCGACCATGCAGTAATATATAACAAGTAATCTTACCTAGCAATTTCACAACAACTACCTTATGCACGCAAGTGTAAAGGAATGAATAAGAAAAAAAAAATACATAAAAATATATGAATGAGCGATGGCCGAACGGCATAGGCAAGATGCAGTAGATGGTATAGAGTACAGTATATACATATGAGATGAGTAATGTAGGGTATGTAAACATTATATAAAGTGGCATTGTTTAAAGTGGCTAGTGATACAATTATTACACCAATTTTTCATTATTAAAGTGGCTAGAGATGAGTCAGTATGTTGGCAGCAGCCACTCAATGTTAGTGATGGCTGTTTAACAGTCTGATGGCCTTGAGATAGAAGCTGTTTTTCAGTCTCTCAGTCGCTGCTTTGAAGCACCTGTACTGACTTCGCCTTCTGGATGATAACGGGGTGAACAAGCAGTGGCTCGGGTGGTTGTTGTCCTCGATGATCTTTTTGGCCTTCCTGTGACATCGGGTGGTGTAGGTGTCCTGGAGGGCAGGTAGTTTGCCCCCGGTGATGCGTTGTGCAGACCTCACTACCCTCTGGAGAGCCTTATGGTTGTGGGCGGAGCAGCTGCCGTACCAGGCGGTGATACAGCCTGACAGGATGCTCTTGATTGTGCATCTGTAAAAGTTTGTGAGTGTTTTTGGTGACAAGCCGGATTTCTTCAGCCTCCTGAGGTTGAAGAGGCGCTGCTGCGCCTTCTTCACCAAGCTGTCTGTGTGGGTGGACCATTTCAGTTTGTCCGTGATGTGTACGCCGAGGAACTTAAAACTTTCCACCTTCTCCACTACTGTCCCATCGATGTGGATAAGGGGCTGCTCCCTCTGCTGTTTCCTGAAGTCCACGATCATCTCCTTTGTTTTGTTGACATTGAGTGTGAGGTTATTTTCCTGATATCACTCTCAGAGGGCCCTCACCTCCCTGTAGGCCGTGCATGGCCACGCAGTCATGGGTGAACAGGGAGTACAGGAGAGGGCTGAGAACGCACCCTTGTGGGGCCCCAGTGTTGAGGATCAGCGGGGTGGAGATGTTGTTACCTACCCTCATCACCTGGGGGCGGCCCGTCAGGAGGTCCAGGACCCAGTTGCACAGGGTGGGGTTGAGACCCAGGGTCTCGAGCTTACTGATGAGTTTGGAGGGTACTATGGTGTTAAATGCTGAGCTGTAGTCGATGAACAGCATTCTTACATAGGTATTCCTCTTGTCCAGATGGGTTAGGGCAGTGTGCAGTGTGATTGCGATTGCGTCGTCTGTGGATCTATTGGGGTGGTAAGCAAATTGGAGTGGGTCTAGGGTGTCAGGTAGGGTGGAGGTGATATGGTCCTTGACTAGTTTCTCAAAGCACTTCATAATGACGGAAGTGAGTGATAGTCATTTACCTCAGTTACCTTCGCTTTCTTGGGAACAGGAACAATGCTGGCCCTCTTGAAGCATGTGGGAACAGCAGACTGGGATAAGGATTGATTGAATATGTCCGTAAACACACCAGCCAGCTGGTCTGCTCATGCTCTGAGGATGCGGCTGGGGATGCTGTCTGGGCCGGCAGCCTTGCAAGGGTTAACACGTTTAAATGTTTTATTCACGTTGGCTGCAGTGAAGGAGAGCCCGCAGCTTTTGGTAGCATGTCGTGTCAGTGGTTCTGTGTTGTCCTCAAAGCGAGAAAAGAAGTTGTTTAGTTTGTCTGGGAGCAAGACATCGTGGTCCGCGACGAGGCTGGTTTTCCTTTTGTAGTCCGTGATTGACTGTAGACCCTGCCACATATCTCTTATATCTGAGCCATTGAATTGCGACTCTACTTTGTCTCTATACTGACGCTTAGCTTGTTTGATTCCCTTGCGGAGGGAATAGCTACACTGTTTGTATTCGGTCATGTTTCCGGTCACCTTGCCCTGATTGAAAGCAGTGGTTCGCGCTTTCAGTTTTGTGCGAATGCTGCCATCAATCCATGGTTTCTGGTTGGGGAATGTTTTAATAGACGCTGTGGGTACAACATCACTGATGCACTTGCTAATAAACTCGCTCACCGAATTAGCGTATTCATCAATGTTATTGTCCGACGCTATGCGGAACATATCCCAGTCCACGTGATCGAAGCAATCTTGAAGCGTGGAATCTGATTGTTCGGACCAGCGTTGAACAGACCTGAGCACGGGCGCTTCCTGTTTTAGTTTCTGTCTATAGGCTGGGAGCAACAAAATGGAGTCGTGGTCAGATTTTCCAGAAGGAGGGCGGGGGAGGGCTTTATATGCATCGGGAAATTTAGAATAACTGTCACGACTTCTACCGAAGTCGGTCACTCTCCTTGTTCGGGCGGCGTTCGGCGGTCAACGTCACTGGCCTTCTAGCCATCGCCGATCCACTTTTCATTTTCCATTTGTTTTGTCTTTGTTTTACACACCTGGTTTCAATTCCCCAATTACATGTTCATTATTTAACCCTCTGTTTTCCCCATGGTTTTGTGCGTGATTGTTTTATATATGTTCGGTCTGTTATTGTGGGCTCGGTATTACGACATGTTATTGGAATATTTGAAAAAAGTTACTTGTGTTACTCATCTCTGCTGTCCTGCGCCTGACTCCTCTGCACCAGCTATACCCAGACTACTACAATAACAATGATCCAGGGTTTTGCCAGCCCGGGTCGTGCTTTCGATATGCTGATAAAATTTAGGGAGCCTTGTTTTCAGATTAGCCTTGTTAAAATCCCCAGCTACAATAAATGCAGCCTCAGGATATGTGGTTTCCAGTTTACATAGAGTCAAATGAAGTTCTTTCAGGTCTGTCGATGTGTTTGATTGGGGTGGGATATACACGACTGATTATGATCGAAGAAAATTCTCTTGGTAGATAATGCGGTCGGCATTTGATTGTAAGGAATTCTAGGTCAGGTGAACAAAAGGACTTGAGTTCCTGTATGTTGTTATGATCACACCACGTCTCGTTAATCATAAGGCATACACCCCCCCTTCTTCTTACCAGAGAGATGTTTGTTTCTGTCGGCGTGATGCGTGAAGAAACCGGGTGGCTGTACCGACTCTGATGACGTATCCCGAGTGAGCCATGTTTCCGTGAAACAAAGAACGTTACAATCTCTGATGTCTCTCTGGGAGGCAACCCTTGCTCGGATTTCATCTACCTTGTTGTCAAGAGACTGGACATTGGCGAGTAGTATGCTCGGGAGCGGTGCGCGATGTGCCCGTCTACGGAGCCTGTCCAGAAGACCGCACCGTCTGTCCCTTCTGCGGCGCCGTTGTTTTGGGTCACCTACTGGGATCAGATCCATTGTCCTGGGTGGTGGACCAAACAGAGGATCCGCTTCGGGAAAGTCATATTTCTGGTCATAATGTTGGTAAGTTGACGTTGCTCTTATATCCAATAGTTCCTCCCGACTGTATGTAATAAAACCTAAGATTACCTGGGGTAACAATGTAAGAAATAACATTAAAAAACTAAATACTGTATAGTTTCCTAGGAACGCGAAGTGAGGCGGCCATCTCTGTCAGCTTCCGGCGCAACACAGGTTGCTAGGTGTTGGCAAAACCATAAGCAAATAGATAAACTGGGATATGAATAAAGAGTTAATCAGGGGGACTTTTCCACAAAAAGACAGGTATTTTCTTTCCATGGTAGCAAGATCTATCTATTTTTGCTAACTTTCTATTAAAATGTATTGGAGTGAGAATTTCTTTCTTTCGGGATATGTATACAGAGTATTATTATTATGGGGTTTTGTGTGTAGATAAAATCTATTTAATTATTTTTGAATTCAGGCTGTAACACAACAAAATGTGGCATAATTCAAGGGGTATGAATACTTTCTGAAGGCACTGTCAGTCTTCTAGTTGTATTATCCTTATACAGTACATACTGTACGTAGGACAAAGCATCAGAAATAGGGGTATTGTGAAGCAGTTGGCTACTGTAAAACTGTAACACGGTGTTGTATTCCATTTATTGGTGTTCAAATGGTTGTATCTTTTTAATAAGGTACACCAAATAGGTACACATGGACAGAAAAACAAGTGATGAGACCGAACAAGACAAACCGTTCCCATTCCACCCCCGAACCACAGGACTTCCCCAACCCAAAGTTAGATTAGTGGTTCACAATAGCGGTCTTTTTACACAGTCATGTTGTATGCCATTTCTACCCCATGCAACATTGTGCAAGATCAGCTTTTCGATACCGTATCGCCAGTCTCTCTGCTTGAAATTAATCAGCTTGCAGTGTATCAATGAAATTCAAATAATGACTGGAATATATTGTTATATACAACCCAGGTATTTCAACAGTACACTATAATTAAGCAATAAGGCACGAGGGGGTGTGGTATATGGCCAATACACCACGGCTAAGGGCTATTCGTATGCATAACGCAACTCAGAGTGCCTGGATACAGCCCTTAGCCGTGGTATATTGGTCATATACCACAAACCCCCAGGGTGCCTTATTGCTAATATAAACAGGTTACCAACGTAATTAGAGCAATACAAATACATATGTTGTCATACCTGTGGTATATGGTCGGATGTATCACTGTTGTCAGCCAATCAGCATTCAGGGCTCGAACCACCCAATTCCATATCAATAATGATGGTAGCACATAGTGACTCTTACCACTTTGTCCTACTGAAGTACACTGGTTGATGGAGAATGATGATGTAGAATTTACAGTCACATCCATGTATAATTTGGATATGGATATAGAAATGTACAGTGTTTAGCAGTTATACGTTAACCAGGTACTACATTATTTTGGTTTGGTAGTTATCATTTTTGCGAAGTTTTATTAAGTGATAGTTAATAGGAAATCACATCAAAAGTAAGTGAATATTGCATTTTGGAAGAATATACTTAGATTGGATATGCATCCAAGTTGAAAGAGTGATTTGTGACTTTGTTTGTTGTACTCAATCAGTTGGAAATGTGCTTAGAGTTTTGAAACATGAGCCATTTTGATGATCTGTTTCGATTTTTGTACATAGAGTTGTGAATATGTACCAAATAGTTGATTGAAAAACACTGTAAAATAAAACACCCTCTTTATCACCCAAACTGCCATAACACACTGTGGTCAGAGGAGGGCGACAGAGCTCCACTACTGTCCACCATGAGAAGGTTTGAAGGATATAGAAGCAGCAATTCTACTGCTGAGCTTCATTTACCGTCTCCTGGGACTGACAACCACTGTTGAGGGACATCAGCCTTTGTGTGGGATAGTCAAACTAGGCCTCATTTAAGATTTAGTTGTTACAATGTGTGGTCTGTCTATGATTTTTACCTTTGGAACATCTGACTTTTTGATCTGCTTGGTTGTGTGTGTGCGTGTGTGCGTGTGCGTGTGTGCGTGTGTGCGTGTGTGTGCGTGTGTGTGTATTTGTGTAAAAGATGGGACATTTACATAGCTGTCCTGCCTCATTGCTCCACATACTTTTAAAACCCCAGTGTTGATCAGTGACTGTTCAATTCTTTCAGAGCCACTGATACGCAGCACAATGATGATGTCACTGATTCTACTGGTGAGAGACAGTTTAACCAACTTTGATTAATTCTAGGTTTGGCTTTATAGTTACACTTCATTTGTTATTTTAAAATGACAGAGAATACAATATATTTCAAAAAAGGATTTAGCTTGATGGGCTTTGCTTTACAATATGTTGGTTGCCTTTCTGCACTTTGTTTTCTTTCAGAATCATCAGCAGACATCATTCTGACCCATTCTGCTAAATCTCATTCTGTTCACCCTGGAGAGACTGTCTCCCTCAGCTGTACAGCCAGTTCAGGCATTAGTGATTATCTCAACTGTTACATGCAGAAACCTGGAGAAGCTCCTAAACTCCTGGTTTATTATGCTTTACTCGTCAGACTGGGATTCCAGGTCGTTTCAGTGGGAGTGTATCTGCTTCTCGTTACACTCTGACTGTCAGTGGAGTCCAGGCTGAAGATGCTGGAGATTACTACTGTCAGCAGAGGTACAACGGGTTTCGATGTGTCAGAGCGTTGTACAAAAACCTCCCTCAGCTAAAGAGGAACTGCTCTGACTCAACAGCTGCAGAGCTACGTAGTCTCCTGTAGTCTAAAGTACTCTAAACACCTTTTCATCAAAATATGACACTACAATTCAATAATGGAATTGGTTAGACGTCTATGGACTATGTTACTGTACATATCTCTCAATGTATTCTGCATAAATGGACATTTGTGTAAACACACTGGGACCGCTAAGGAAATAGAGCTGTAAGAAATGCTTGATTTTGCAGGAAATGTTGAACATTCAGAAAATGTTGAGATATGAGTGATATGTGACTTTGTTTGTTGTACTCAGTCAGTTGGAAATGTGCTTAGAGTTTTGAAACATGAGCCATTTTGATGATTTGTTTTGGTTTTTATGCTTAGATTTCTGAAACTGTACCAAATAGTTGATTGAAAAACACCATAAAGTAAAACACCCACTTTATCACCCAAACTGCCATAACACACTGTGGTCAGAGGAGGGCGACAGAGTTCCAGTGGGACTGTATCTGCTTCTCATTACACTCTGACTGTCAGTGTACAGTAATGGAATTGGTTAGACTTGTCTATGGACTATGTTACTGTACATATCTCTCAATGTATTCTGCAATAATTGAAATTTGTGTAAACACACTGGGACCACTAAGGAAACAGAGCTGTAAGAAATGCTTGATTTTGCAGGAAATGTTGAACAACATTCAGAAAAGGTTTAGATTTTTTTTTAAAAGTTTTGATTTAACTTCATATTATGAAAATCACCCATTTCAGTACACAAATGCATGAATGTTGACCCTGTCCAAACCCAACTTCCCAACTATTCATCACCTACTCAACTTATATACCCCTCCAACCCCGAAAGAGTGAATATTGATTCCATTCAAGAAGTACTACTTTGATATAACGATTACACATACAGTTGAACTCGGAAGTTAACATACACCTTAGCCAAATACATTTAAAGTCAGTTTTCACAATTCCTGACATTTAATCCTAGTAAAAATCCCTGTCTTAGGTCAGTTAGGATCAACACTTTATTTAAAAAATTTGAAACGTCAAAATAATAGTAGAGAGAATGATTTATTTTCGGCTTTTATTTCTTTCATCACATTCCCAGTGGGTCAGAAGTTTACATACACTCAATTAGTATTTGGTAGCATTGTCTTTAAATTGTTTAACTTGGGTCAAACGTGTTGGGTAGCCTTCCACAATCTTCCCAGAATAAGTTAGGTGAATTTTGGCCCATTCCTCCTGACAGAGCTGGTGTAACTGAGTCAGGTTTGCAGGCCTCCTTGTTCGCACACGCATTTTTCAGTTCTGCCCACAAATGTTCTATGGGACTGAGGTCAGGGATTTGTGATGGCCACTCCAAAACCTTGACTTAGTTGTCCTTAAGCCATTTTGCCACAACGTTGGAAGTATGCTTCGGGTCATTGTCCATTTAGAAGACCCATTAGCGACCAAGCTTCAACTTCCTGACTGATGTCTTGAGATGTTGCTTCAATATATCCACATCATTTTTCTTTCTCATGATGCCATCTATTTTGTGAAGTGCACCAGTCCCTCCTGCAGCAAAGCACCCCCACAAGACTGGTCATTCAACTGAGACTGCTCTTCTCTGTGTCACGGAGGCTCTCCGCACTGCTAAAGCTAACTCTCTCTCCTCTGCACTCATCCTTCTAGACCTATCTGCTGCCTTTGATACTGTGAACCATCAGATCCTCCTCTCCACCCTCTCCGAGTTGGGCATCTCCGGCGCGGCTCACTCTTGGATTGCGTCCTGACAGGTCGCTCCTACCAGGTGGCGTGGCGAGAATCCGTCTCCGCAACACGTGCTCTCACCACTGGTGTCCCCCTGGGCTCAGTTCAAGGCCCTCTCCTATTCTCGCTATACACCGAGTCACTTGGCTCTGTCATATCCTCACATGGTCTCTCCTATCATTGCTACGCAGACGACACACAATGAATCTTCTCCTTTCCCCCTTCTGATAACCAGGTGGAGGAGGGACCCTATAGTGTCTATCTGAGGGGAGGAGGGACCCTATAGAGTCTGTCTGAGGGGAGGAGGGACCCTATAGTGTCTATCTGAGGGGAGGAGGGACCCTATAGAGTCTGTCTGAGGGGAGGAGGAACCCTATAGAGTCTGTCTGAGGGGAGGAGGGACCCTATAGTGTCTGTCTGAGGGGAGGAGGGACCCTATAGAGTCTGTCTGAGGGGAGGAGGGACCCTATAGAGTCTGTCTGTGTGGAGGAGGGACACTATAGAGTCTGTCTGAGGGGAGGAGGGACCCTATAGAGTCTGTCTGAGGGGAGGAGGGACCCTATAGTGTCTGTCTGAGAGGAGGAGGGACCCTATAGTGTCTGTCTGTGGGGAGGAGGGACACTATATAGTCTGTCTGAGGGGAGGAGGGACACTATAGAGTCTGTCTGAGGGGAGGAGGGACCCTATAGTGTCTATCTGAGGGGAGGAGGGACCCTATAGTGTCTGTCTGAGGGGAGGAGGAACCCTATAGAGTCTGTCTGAGGGGAGGAGGGTCCCTAGTAAAGGACATGGGAGGGATCTGAAATAATTTTCTGAGCTTGTCTGATAGTTACCTATTCAAAAAAAGTCTTCAGGGAGGGATATTGCCTCACACCCATGACCTTCAGGGCAGTTTGATAAATTGCCAAACCAGACTGTGATGCCGTATCTCAGGATTCTCTCTATGACCGCATGTGTTACGAACCGGCTCAGAGTTCGCAACAAAAGGGAGACAACGTGGAGACAAGGAGTATCAAAAATATATATTTATTAGATTCCACAACTAGCACAACCAAAAACAACAAGGTGTCTGCATGGAGAGAGTCTTCCCAATGACTGTGGAAGACATCCATTTATCCTGGGACACACCCGAGCCCAGGTGTTTCCCATGTAGCTGACGACCCTTCCAACTCCGCCCACTGGCATCCTAATAAGGAACAAGAGCAAAGAGAGAAAATACAGCAGACAGAGTGGGAGGGTCGTCACACATGGTAGAACAGGAACACCAAATGCACTTAGTCTACGTAGGAAATAGAGGCGTTTTTGGACTCTGAAGCAGACCCTCTTTACTTTGACCTTCCAGCTCAGCACCTTGTCCAAGTGTACACCCAGGTACTTATGTGAACTGACCTGTGCTATGTTGGCATTGTGGACTACCACAGACACGTGGTCACCGACAGATTTGGGGTCAAACACCATCTCCTCCATTTTCTTTACATTAAGGATGAGATTAAAGACTCCTCCATACCTCTGGACTGCATCACCTCCCTTGGTCGTCAGTTTGGAACAGATAAACAAGAGGGTTTAAATGCGCACATCTCAAATCACGTGAGATTATTTTCCAATGGAAGCTCTCGCTGGGTTAATGAGGAAACTAGTCACACCTGTGACACTCACCCACTTTTCTTGTGGAAGCACACTACACCCCCACCACGGAGCCCCCAGCTTCCTCTCCCAGGGCCTGAGCTGCTTTACGTTCAGGAGTCGCTGGTACAACTCCGCCTCCTGGTCCTTCTGTTACCGCGATGACAGCGCCGGCTCGATGCGCACCTCCTCGGAAGAGGATGATATCTATCCGTAAATAAGTCTATTCAATTTTCTCTTTCACATATATGCCTGACTGTATTTAATTGTTGCTCTCAATATTGCCAGGCCCATCTCTCTAACCTTATGTCACATCTCAACCTCCATGTATATGCTACTATAATATTCTATGCCTATACTCTGCTCTAAAGACATGTCTCAATATCCTTGTATCCAACAGTCTCGCTTGTCATTGTCAGGTCCATCCCTCTAACCTTATCTCCCTCTCCCTATCCTCTTTTCCACAGTGCGGTCCCCTCCGTCCCCATGCTCACCTCCCTGCAGTCTTCTGCGGCCCTTGGCTGTCAGAGCTGCACCGCGGTGCCAGCACCCTGGACCCCTGCCGCATTGCCCCCAGCTTCCTCTCCCAGGGACCTGAGCTGACCGACTTCCAGGAGTCCCTGGAGCAACTCCGCCTCCTGGTGACGACAGCGGCGGCATGATGCGCTCCTCCTCAGAAGAGGACAACGATGTTTGACAGTGATGATTGACTGACAACCGCTGAACCGCAAGAGTCATTTTCTTTTCTGTCTTCCGCGCTGTTAGTCCATAATGATTCTATGCACTCCATCCCATCTGAATTGACGGGTCTCGATTGACCTCGACTGGTATTGAAAGACCCACCTGGTCCACATTGGATCTGATCGCTTTCTGACTCCGTGACTTTTGATAAGGATTGTGTATTGTGGTTGGAATGAATGGACTGGCTGTTTGAGATGGTGACAGAGAACGGTTCTGGTAAAATGACGAGGTTTTAACTTACAAAAGATAATAGTTGGAAAATGAAACTAACTCAATCATGATGTAAAGTTCTACACTTATTATCTTAGTCAGCCTTGTGTTCTGTTTCGTTGTGTTCTTGAACGTAGCCCTGTCTTTCATTTTTGTTGATTGATTTCACCTGTGTTAGTTACGCACCTGGTCTCATCAGCTCCTATTTAGTTCAGTTCATTCTGTTTGTGCCTTTGTGAGGTATTGTTCATTTTGACTCTACTAAGCCTTTTCCTAGCTTGTTTGTGAGAACCAGTTACAGCCTTCAGTCCTAGTTTTGATTCACCTGCCTTTTTGCCTGCCCGATGATAATACTACTAATAATATATATAATAATATAGAAAATATAATAATAAAAAAAACGCACAAGATCGACGATGTGAGTTAAAGAAACACGATAATGGAAGTATATGTGTATCTCCATGTAAATGTGCTTTATACAAATGTCCAGTTGTTGTCAATAATTTCCCAAATTAAGATAACAGAAGATAGCAGTCATGGTAGATTTATGCTAGAATCTGTTGCAGGGAAGAATTGTAGTTTTTCTAGACTTATTTTGCCACTAAATGGAAGCATTAAACTATGGCCATACATTCAAAGAGAGCCAACAACCCAGAGATGGATTAAATGTATTACACATCCATTTATCTGTCAAAAGTTCAAATCATTAAAACTTTTTGCACAAAATAAAATAAAATCACATAAGAATATGAATTATTAAATGGGGGATAAATATATAAAAACTGTGTGGCTTGCCCCTAGACACACCTACAATCTACTTTATATGTTTTGCCTATAGCTTATAACTATCTTCTCAGTGTCATGTGTCTATTGATGAGAATCAGGTTGACTGTAGCCTTAATAACAAAATGGTAAGTATCTATTTGTTAAACACATATCTCTCTCTCACACACACACACACACACACACACACACACACACACACACACACACACACACACACACACACACACACAGCTTTCTCAGGAGGAAGCTGACCAGAGGAAGTTTACCCACATCAGTTTCCTTATTATCACTCTATGACAAGAGTTCAAGGGAAGATAACAAACTTGTGAGGATTTCAAGAAGGAGAAACTAAAGAATTAGATGTCTAAAGTCTACTGTCTTCAAGATAGCTCTTATTCTTTCACGGACCACGGTGAACATGAACTCCTCTAGCAACTCTAGCTTGGACTCCACATCCTCGAATTCGGGCCGCCTGATTTCGAGCACCGTCCTGGGGCTGTGCTGTGCGCTGGGTCTCCCTGGTAACATAGCTGTCCTGGTGGTCATCCTGCGCCGCTCGTCCCGACGCCCCAACTTCACCCTGTGCCTCATGCTGAACCTGGCTTCCTCCGACGTCCTGTGCCTGGCCACGGTTCCCGTGTGGATCTATACTCTCCTGCACGGCTGGACTCTGGGCCGTGCTGCATGCAAGTTAGCCACCTTCCTGCTCTACCTCAGCCTGTATGCTAACGTGCTAACGGTCACTCTACTTGGTGTCCAGCGCTACCTCCAGGTGCTCTACCCGCAGATGTGGAACAGGCTGGGGCGCAAGGGGGAGGCGGTGCTGCTCCTGGCCCTGTGGGGGCTCGCCTGTGCCCTGACTGCCCCCGCCGTTGCCACTCGCGATGTGCGCGATGGCGAGCTCAAGTGCCAGCGACACACGGGCTCCGATGCTGAAAGAGTTGCTGTCCTCCTCTTGGAGACCCTTTTAGGGTTCGTGGTTCCTTTCTCTGTGCTGGTCACGTCCTACTGCTGCCTCCACCGGCGGGTGAACCAGACGGCGCTGTTCAGCAGTGCAAAGTTGACGCGGCTGGTTACCAGTGTGGTGGTCGCCTTCTTCATCCTCTGGATCCCTGTGCACATTGTCAATGTGGTAGATATCGCCGGCATTGTGCTGCAGACATCCTGGCCAGAGGCGTCGGCAGCGCTGCTGAGACACAGAAGCGCCGCAGCGCGTGTCGTCCGGACCTTTACGTTTTTTAACAGCTGTCTGGACCCCTTCCTGTACGCCTTCGCCTCGCGGAGGATCCGTGAGCAGCCCAAGTCGTCATCGAGGGGTGACAGCAGGATGCAGGTCACAAATATCTGATGTCTGAAGCTGTGCCCTGCTGGTGTGACTAAAGGCATGTGACTGGCATGCCAACCTCTAATTCTAACCCTCGGCCTACCCATAATCAAACCCCCTAACCCTAACCTTAAAATCAGGGTACTCTCAAAAAGAAATAGCTTTTTTAGGTGTTGTTGACTTGGTTTTTAGAGCAGCCAAATAAGAGGCTCATTGCCCCTGCTATTTTGTCTTCAACAAAACCTACATTTGGGTTGCTGACTGTATAGGCTGTACTTTCTAGGTATCCATAGGTTAGCCTAGATTTGTTATTTCGGTGATCTAACGCCCTTCAAGCTTGACCTCCATTGGTCAAAGCCTAAATTGTGTTGCTTCTGTCAGCTTTCCCTATGAATAAATACATATATTTGGTTACCATGAATAAGTTTATCTTACAGTACATGTACTTCTGCTTTGGTTCAGAAGAGCTGTGTTGCGGAAGAGCTGTGTTGGAATATTTTCGTCATACTTGTGAAGTTGCCTCATTGTATGTCAAAATCAGGTATTTGAGCAGCGAGCACAATGGAAAAACACACTAGATCTACGCAACAACATTTCTGCCTAAATAGATCAATTAAAGCATGCATTTCAAACCTTAAACCACTCTGATGCCCAAAATGGGTTTAACCATTTTAGTTTCAGTCTAACTCGCAACAGTAGTGAGCCAACTTGCCAACACCGCCCCAAAAAAATCATTCTGAACCAAATGAAGGTAGAACTTGCCATATGTCAGATGTAACAACACATTTGGTACAACGGACAAACAACTTGATCTGCACCCAAAGGAACATGCCTTTAGGTTCAAAATTAGAAAAAAAGCTTGAGATTGACATACTGTAGTTTAAAACATATTATGAAACTATAAACAGTTTTTGGGGGGTTATGATCAGGTGGAAAAAATTATGAGCTTCCATACACCCAGCATTTATTGTAGAGGTGCTGACTAACTGTATAAATAGAAAGATAGAAAGTAGTACACTCTACATAGATATGCGTTGCACACCCTGCATATGCTCCCAACAAAATCTAATGGGTAACTTTCTTTTTATACGGTTCTGGGGAACTTGCACATTTTCAGATGTAAGTGGTATATTTTCAAAACTCTAAGTACAAAACTTGAAATTCATAACACTTGTAATGCCCTCTATCTTATGTTCAGAACTTTGATTGTGCATTCATTGGGGTTTCACAGGCCTTTCACTCTTGAGTCACTCTTGAGTCATTCAAGCAAAATCAAATCTAACTTGCTATTCTTTTTGAAGTACTGAATGGAAAGAATAGTAGATGGTAAATATCATTTTCAAATTATAGTAGAGGGTAAATATCATTTTCCACAGAGTATTTGACCATAACTTGACACGCACAATGTTTACATCATTTGAATCCAATGGCAGGTTGTGAGCATGTTCAGAAATACAGTGCCTTCAGAAAGTATTCACACCCTTTGACTTTTCCACAGTTTTTTTCCAGCCTGAATTTAAAATAGATTAAATTAAGATTTTGTGTCATTGGCCTACACACAATCTCCCATAATGTCAAAGACAAATAATGTTCTAAGAAATGTTTACAAATTAATAAAAAGTGAAAGCTCAATTGTCTCGAGTCAATAAGTATTCAACCCTTTTGTTTTGGGCATCCTAAATGAGTTCAGGATATAACATTTAGTTATTGAAGTTATTAATTACACTTTGGATGGTGCATCAATACACCCAAGCATTACAAAGATACAAGCGTCCTTCCTAAATCAGTTGCCAGAGAGGAAGGAATTTCACCATGAGGCCAAATGGTGACTTTAAAACAGTTACAGAGTTTAATGACTGTGATAGGAGAAATCGGAGGATGGATCAACAACATTGTAGTTACTCCACAATACTAATCTAGTTTACAGAGTGAAAAGAAGGAAGCCTGTACAGAATACAAATATTTCAAAAAATGCATCCTGTTTGCAACAAGGCACCAAAAATAATACTGAAACAAAATGAGGCAATTCATTCTTTGTCCTGAATACGAAGTGTTATGTTCGGGGCAAATCCAATACAACACATTACTGAGTACCACTCTCCACATTTTCAAACATAGTGGTAACTGCTTCATGTTATGGGTATGCTTGTAATTGTTAAGGACCGGGGAGTTTTTCAGGATAAAAAAATAAATGGAATGGAGCCAAGCACAGGCAAAATCGTGGAGTAAAACCTGGTTCAGTCTGCTTTCTACCAGACAGTGGGAAACAAATTCACCTTTCAGCAGGACTATAACCTAAAATGAGGCAAATCTACACTGGAGTTGCATACCAAGAAGACAGTGAATGTTCCGGAGTGGCCGAGTTACAGTTTTGACTTAAAATAATCTATGGCAAAACCTAAACATTTATATTTATCAATGATCAACTACCAATTTGACAGAGCTTGAAGAATTTTCAAAAGAGTAATGGGGAAATGTTGCACAATCCAAGTGTGGAAAGCTTTTAGAGACTTACCCAGAAAGACTCACAGCTGTAATCACTGCCAAAGGTGGTTCTACAAAGTATTGACTCAGCGGTGTGAATACTTGTGTAATTTAGCTGGTTCTATATTTAATTTTCAATACATTTGCAAAGGTTTTCCAAAACATGTTTTCACTTGGTCATTAATCATTTTAATGTATTTTTGAATTCAGGCTGTAACACAACAAAATGTGGCATAATTCAAGGGGTATGAATACTTTCTAATCGCACTGTATGTCAGTCTTATTGTAGGTCAGTATTATCCTTATACAGTACATACTGTACGTATAAAGCATCAGAAATAGGGGTATTGTGAAGCAGTTGTCAGTATTATCCTTATACAGTACATACTGTACGTATAAAGCATCAGAAATAGGGGTATTGTGAAGCAGTTGGCTACTGTAAAACTGTAACACGCTGTTGTATACCATTTATTATTTATTGGTGTTCAAATGGTTGTATCTTTTTAATAAGGTACACATTTACATTTACGTCATTTAGCAGACGCTCTTATCCAGAGCGACTTACAAATTGGTGCATTCACCTTATGATATCCAGTGGAACAACCACTTTACAATAGTACATCTATATCTTTTTGGGGGGGAGGGTGGGGGGGGGGGTTAGAAGGATTACTTAATCCTATCCCAGGTATTCCTTAAAGAGGTGGGGTTTCAGGTGTCTCCGGAAGGTGGTGATTGACTCCGCTGTCCTGGCATCGTGAGGGAGCTTGTTCCACCATTGGGGTGCCAGGGCAGCGAACAGTTTTGACTGGGCTGAGCGGGAACTGTGCTTCCGCAGAGGTAGGGAGGCGAGCAGGCCAGAGGTGGATGAACGCAGTGCCCTTCTTTGGGTGTAGGGACTGATCAGAGTCTGAAGGTACGGAGGTGCCGTTCCCCTCACAGCTCCGTAGGCAAGCACCATGGTCTTGTAGCAGATGCGAGCTTCAACTGGAAGCCAGTGGAGTGTGCGGAGGAGCGGGGTGACGTGAGAGAGCTTGGGAAGGTTGAACACCAGACAGGCTGCGGCGTTCTGGATGAGTTGTAGGGGTTTAATGGCACAGACAGGGAGCCCCGCCAACAGCGAGTTGCAGTAATCCAGACGGGAGATGACAAGTGCCTGGATTAGGACCTGCGCCGCTTCCTGTGTGAGGCAGGGTCGTACTCTGCGAATGTTGTAGAGCATGAACCTACAGGATCGGGTCACCGCCTTGATGTTAGCGGAGAACGACAGGGTGTTGTCCAGGGTCACGCCAAGGCTCTTAGCACTCTGGGAGGAGGACACAATGGAGTTGTCAACCGTGATGGCGAGATCATGGAACGGGCAGTCCTTCCCCGGGAGGAAGAGCAGCTCTGTCTTGCCGAGGTTCAGCTTGAGGTGGTGATCCGTCATCCACACTGATATGTCTGCCAGACATGCAGATGCGATTCGCCACCTGGTTATCAGAAGGGGGAAGGAGAAGATTAATTGTGTGTCATCTGCATAGCAATGATAGGAGAGACCATGTGAGGATATGACAGAGCCAAGTGACTTGGTGTATAAAAAGAATAGGAGAGGGCCTAGAACTGAGCCCTGGGGGACACCAGTGGTGAGAGCACGTGGTGCGGAGACGGATTCTCGCCACGCCACCTGGTAGGAGCGACCTGTCAGGTAGGACGCAATCCAAGAGATGCCCAACTCGGAGAGGGTGGAGAGGAGGATCTGATGGTTCACAGTATCAAAGGCAGCAGATAGATCTAGAAGGATGAGAGCAGAGGAGAGAGAGTTAGCTTTAGCAGTGCGGAGACCCTCCGTGACACAGAGAAGAGCAGTCTCAGTTGAATGACCAGTCTTGAAACCTGACTGATTTGGATCAAGAAGGTCATTCTGAGAGAGATAGCAAGAGAGCTGGCCAAGGACGGCACGCTCAAGAGTTTTGGAGAGAAAATAAAGAAGGGATACTGGTCTGTAGTTGTTGACATCAGAGGGATCGAGTGTAGGTTTTTTGAGAAGGGGTGCAACTCTCGCTCTCTTGAAGACGGAAGGGACGTAGCCAGCGGTCAAGGATGAGTTGATGAGCGAGGTGAGGTAGGGGAGAAGGTCTCCGGAAATGACCTGGAGAAGAGAGGAGGGGATAGGGTCAAGCGGGCAGGTTGTTGGGCGGCCGGCCGTCACAAGTCGCAAGATTTCATCTGGAGAGAGAGGGGAGAAAGAGGTCAAAGCATAGGATAGGGCAATGCAGGACCAGCGGTGTCGTTTGACTTAACAAACGAGGATCGGATGTCGTCAACCTTCTTTTCAAAATGGTTGACAAAGTCATTCGCAGAGAGGGAGGAGGGGGGAGGGGAGGAGGATTCAGGAGGGAGGAGAAGGTGGCAAAGAGCTTCCTAGGGTTAGAGGCAAATGCTTGGAATTTAGAGTGGTAGAAAGTGGCTTTAGCAGCAGAAACAGAGGAAGAAAATGTGGAGAGGAGGGAGTGAAAAGAAGCCAGGTCCGCAGGGAGGCTAGTTTTCCTCCATTTCCGGTCGGCTGCCCGGAGCCCTGTTCTGTGAGCTCGCAGTGAGTTGTCAAGCCACGGAGCAGGAGGGGAGGACCGAGCCGGCCGGGAGGATAGGGGACATAGAGAGTCAAAGGATGCAGAAAGGGAGGAGAGGAGGGTTGAGGAGGCAGAATCAGGAGATTGGTTGGAGAAGGATTGAGCAGAGGGAAGCGATGATAGGATGGAAGAGGAGAGAGTAGCAGGAGAGAGAGAGCGAATGTTGCGACGGCGCAATACCATCTGAGTAGGGGCAGAGTGAGTAGTGTTGGAGGAGAGCGAGAGGGAAAAGGATACAAGGTAGTGGTCGGAGACTTGGAGGGGAGTTGCAGTGAGATTAGTAGAAGAACAGCATCTAGTAAAGATGAGGTCAAGCGTATTGCCTGCCTTGTGAGTAGGGGGGACGGTGAGAGGGTGAGGTCAAAAGAGGAGAGGGGTGGAAAGAAGGAGGCAGAGAGAAATTAGTCAAAGGTAGACGTAGGGAGGTTAACCTCTTACATCTAGATGTTCCGCTAGCGGAACACCTGCTCCAATATCCAATGATGGGCGTGGCGCGAAATACAAATTCCTCTAAAATCCGAAAACTTCCATTTTTCAAACATATGACTATTTTACAGCATTTTAAAGACAAGACTCTCGTTAATCTAACCACACTGTCCGATTTCAAAAAGGCTTTACAGCGAAAGCAAAACATTAGATTATGTCAGCAGAGTACCCAGCCAGAAATAATCAGACACCCATTTTTCAAGCTAGCATATAATGTCACAAAAAACAAAACCACAGCTAAATGCAGCACTAACCTTTGATGATCTTCATCAGATGACAACCCTAGGACATTATGTTATACAATGCATGCATGCTTTGTTCAATCAAGTTCATATTTATATCAAAAACCAGCTTTTTTACATTAGCATGTGACGTTCAGAACTAGCATACCCCCCGCAAACCTCCGGTGAATTTACTAAATTACTCACGATAAACGTTCACAAAAAACATAACAATTATTTTAAGAATTATAGATACAGAACTCCTCTATGCACTCAATATGTCTGATTTTAAAATAGCTTTTCGGTGAAAGCACATTTTACAATATTCTCAGTAGATAGCCTGGCATCACAGGGCTAGCTATTTAGACACCCACCAAGTTTAGCACTCACCAAAGTCAGATTTACTATAAGAAAAATGTTATTACCTTTGCTGTTCTTCATCAGAATGCACTCCCAGGACTTCTACTTCAATAACAAATGTTGGTTTGGTCCCAAATAATCCATAGTTATATCCAAACAGCGGCGGTTTGTTCGTGCGTTCAAGACACTATCCGAAAGGGTAAATAAGGGTTACGCGCCCGATGCGTTTTGTGACAAAAAAATTCTAAATATTCCATTACCGTACTTCGAAGCATGTCAACCGCTGTTTAAAATACATTTTTATGCCATTTTTCTCGTAAAAAAGCGATAATATTCCGACCGGGAAAGCGTGTTTACGTTCAAAGAAAAAATGATCGACCACCATCCAAACGCGCTAAAGTTTTTACATCATTCAGCTTTTTCCCGGGTTCTGAGAGCCTATGGGAGCCGTAGGAAGTGTCACGTTACAGCAAAGATCCTACATTTTCTTTAAACAGAGCCAAGAAGCCCAAGGAATGGTCAGAGAGGGCACTTTCTGTACAGAATCTTCTCAGGTTTTTGCCTGCCATATGAGTTCTGTTATACTCACAGACACCATTCAAACAGTTTTAGAAACTTTTCTATCCAAAGCCAATAATTATATGCATATTCTAGTTTCTGGGCAGGAGTAATAATCAGATTAAATCGGGTACATTTTTTATCCGGCCGTGAAAATACTGCCCCCTAGCCATAACAGGTTTTAAGCTTGAATGGGCTAGTGACTGTGACAGCATGGAATTCAAAGAAGGAGATAGACAGATGGGTCAGGGGAGAAAGAGAGAATGTCCACTTGGGAGAGATGAGGATTCCAGTGCCACCACCCCGCTGACCAGATGCTCTCGGGGTATGCAAGAACACGTGGTCAGATGAGGAGAGAGCAGTAGGAGTAGCAGTGTTTTCTGTGGTAATCCATTTTTCCGTCAGCGCCAAGAAGTCGAGGGACTGGAGGGTAGCATAGGCTGAGATGAACTCTGCCTTGTTGGCCGCAGATCGGCAGTTCCAGAGGCTGCCGGAGACCTGGAATTCCACGTGGGTTCGTGCGCGCTGGGACCACCAGGTTAGAGTGGCAGCGGCCATGCGGTGTGAAGCGTTTGTGTGGCTACAGGAGAGGCTACGCTAATGCAAAGGAGATTGGAATGAAAATTAACTAAACAACTGGGGAAGCGAGAGAGCAGGGCCTCCCTCACTAACCATTCACTGAAACACTCAAATATAACTTTTCCAACTTCCACTTTAGAAATTAAAATTGATGTAAACTACAGTGGTTCAATGTTTCCAGGAATAGGCTCAAACTTAGTTTATTCTGCTAGATAACTTGGTACAGTATTCTTCCGTGAAACCCACCCAGTGCACCGTATCCTATGACGCCGTAGCTAACTAGCATGCTAGCATCCAATAACACATGGTTAGCACCAATACTTGGTTACAACAAGCTACCAATGGATCATTCGTGTCCGTGTCTAGTTCCTTTCATAACGCAGAAGTAATTAAACGTTGGCTAGCTAACACAAAGTCAGTCCTGCTAGCTACACAAGTGGACTACACAACTCGAAAGTTCAGAAAGTTAAGCTTACGTTGCAAAAATCTTATTGACTAAAAATGATACAGTACTGCTAGCTGGTAGAGTTGGCTAGCTAGCAGTGGCTGCGTTTACCTTTATCTTTTATCTTTGATACAGAGACAACTATGTAGCTAGCTAACATTACACTAATCAAATCGTTCCGTTGTAATGTATTTCGTTTCTACAGTACTGCTAGTTGGTAAAGTTGGCTAGCCTCTAGAGGACCCCTTCCCGCTCTGATCCCAGTAACGGGATTTATTGACAAGATACCATGGCAGGAAATTCAAAACGGCAAGAATCTAATAATTTCAATTTCTCAAACAATCAACTATTTTTCATCATTTGAAAGATAAACATCTCCTAAATCCAACCACATTGTCCGATTTCAAAGAGGCTTTACGGCTAAAGCATAAAGTTAGGTTATGTTAGGAGAGTACATTGAAAATAGCTGTGTGTAATGTTTTGTCAATTCAAAGACAGGCGTCACCAAAAGCAGAAAACCAGCTAAAATTATGCACTAACCTTTGACAATCTTCATCAGATGACACTCCTAGGACATTATGTTATACAATACATGCATTTTTTGTTCCATCAAGTTCATATTTATATCCAAAAACAACATTTTACAGTGGTGGTGAAATTCAGATTTTTTTTCCCCTCAAATGCTTCCGGTGAATCAACGTTACAATTTACAAAATTACTATTCGAAAACATTGGTAAATTATAATATTGTCATTCAAAGAATTATAGATTAACATCTCGTAAATGCTACCGCATTGCCAGATTTCAAAATAACTTTACTGTGAAATCACACTTTGCAATAAACGGGGTGCTATGCTAAGAACAATAGGCTAGGATATACAGGTTAGCACCATCTTGGACCCATCTAATATCAATAATACTATTGTAAATAATCCCTTACCTTTGATTATCTTCATCAGAAGGCACTTCCAGGAATCTCAGGTCCACAACAAATGTGGTTTCTTTCGACAAAGTTCATAATTTATGTCCAAATAACTCCAAGTTGTTCCATGTTGTTAGCGCGTTCAGTAGGCTCCTCAAAATGTAGGGAAAGGGGGAAGAAAGTCACGACGAAAAGTAAAAAAAAAAATCTATTTACGTTCGTTCAAACATGTCAAACGTTGTTTAGCATCAATCTTTAGGGCCATTTTTAACGTGAAACATCAGTAATATTTCAACCTGACCTCTCCTGTGTCCTGAAAAACGTTTTGAAAAATGTCTCGCCTCATATGAACGCGCAGGTGCGCGCAATAATGAAGTGACGACATCCCAGGGACGTCAACTTCTCTTCCTTCTCATTCGTTCTCTGTTCATCATAGACGCTTCAAACAACTTTATAAAGATCGTTGACATCTAGTGGAAGCCGTAGGAAGTGCGAAATGAATCCTTTGTCACTGTGTGATCTATTAGCAATGACTCGAAAATAGTACAGCCACAAAATTCTCATTTCCTGCTTGTATTTTTCTCAGGTTTTTGCCTGCCTTATGAGTTTTGTTATACTTACAGACACCATTCAAACAGTTTTAGAAAATTCAGAGTGTTTTCTATCCAAATCTGTTAATAATATGCATATCCTAGCTTCTGAGTTGGTGTAGGAGGCAGTTAAAAATGGGCACATATTTTTTTCAAAATTCTCAATACTGCCCCCTAGCCCCAACAGGCTAGCTAGCAGTGGCTGAGGCTGTGGTGTTGACGCCGTTTGGAAAATGGCGCAAACGAACAAATACAGCTGGCTAGCTAACCTTGTTAGTTTCTCAAAGTTTGTTTCTCAAAGCTACACCTTTAGCTACACCTTTGTCCTTGATGCAAAGACAACTATGTAGCTAGCTAGCTAACATTACACTAATCAAATTGTTCCGTTGTTCCGTTGTAATGTAATGTAATGAAATGTAATATTACCCGCGGAGCGAAGTACAGCACGACTACTCACTCCAGCATCCGGTACCACAAAACAGGTACACATGGACAGAAAAACACGTCATGAGACCGAACAAGACAAACAGTTCCCATTCCACCCCCGAACCACAGGACTTCACCAACCCTAACTTAGATTAGTGGTTCACAATAGCAGCCTTTTTACACAGTCATGTTGTATGCCCTTTCTACCCCATGCAACATTGTGCAAAATCAGCTTCTCTACTGATACAGTATCGCCTGTCTCTCTGCTTGAAATTCATCAGCTTGCAGTGTATCAATGAAATTCAGATAATGACAGGAATATATTGTTATATACAACCCAGGTATTTCAACAGTACACTATAATTAAGCAATAAGGCACGAGGGTGTGTGGTATATGGCCAATATACCACGGCTAAGGGCTGTTCGTAAGCACTACGCAACTCGGAGTGCCTGGATACAGCCCTTAACCCCCGAGGTTGATGTTATAAACTAGTTACCAACGTAATTTGGGCAAATTAAAATGGTTGATGTAGAATGATGTAGTATTTACAGCCACATTCATATATCGTTTGGTTTTACCTTCCAACATAAATTGATGTCAAATTTCTACATTTATGAGGTAAAAATATAGAAATGTACAGTGTTTAGCAGTTATACATTAACCAGGCACAACATTATTTTGGTTCGGTAGTTATCGTTTTTTAGCAGTTTGATTAATTAAGTGATAGTTAATTGCATTGTTAACAAATTACAAGGAAATCATATCAGAAGTAAGTGAATATTTCATTTTGAACAGCAGATACAAATCAGCTGGGCTAGACAATCTGGACCCTCTCTTTCTAAAATTATCCGCCGCCATTGTTGCAACCCCTACTACCAGTCTGTTCAACCTCTCTTTCATATCGTACGAAATCCCTAAAGATTGGGAAGCTGCCGCAGTCATCCCTCTCTTCAAAAGGGTTGACACTCTAGACCCAAACTGTTATAGACCTATATCCATCCTGCCCTGCCTTTCTGAAGTCTTTGAAAGCCAAGTTAGCAAACAGATCACTGACCATTTCGAATCCCACTGTAGTAGGAAACAAAAGAATAGAAAAACCCTGGTCATGGGTGCACCTCAGCCACGCTCAAGGTACTAAACGATATCATAACCACCATCGACAAAAGACAGTACTGTGCAGCCGTCTTTATCGACCTGGCCAAGGCTTTCGACTCTGTCAATCACCGTATTCTTATCGGCAGACTCAATAGCCTTGGTTTCTCAAATGACTGCCTTCACCAACTACTTCGCAAACAGAGTTCAGTGTGTCAAATCGGAGGGCCTGTTGTCCGGACCTATGGCAGTCTCTATGGGGGTAACTCAGGGTTAAATTCTCGGGCCGACTCTTTTCTCTGTATATATCAACGATGTCGCTCTTGCTGCGGGTGATTCCCTGATCCACCTCTATGCAGACGACACCATTCTGTATACATCTGGCCCTTCTTTGGACACTGAGTTAACTAACCTCCAAACGAGCTTCAATGCCATACAACACTCCTTCCGTGGCCTCCAACTGCTCTTAAACGCTAGTAAACCAAATGCATGCTTTTCAACCGATCGCTGCCCACACCCGCCCGCACCACTAGCATCACTACTCTGGACGGTTCTGACCTAGAATACGTGGACAACTACAAATACCTAGGTGTCTGGCTAGACTGTAAACTCTCCTTCCAGACTCATATCAAACATCTCCAATCCAAAATAAAATCTAGAATCGGCTTTCTATTACGCAACAAAGCTTCCTTCACTCATGCCGCCAAACTTACCCTAGTAAAACTGACTATCCTACCGATCCTCGACTTCGGCAATGTCATCTACAAAATAGCTTCCAATACTCTACTCAGCAAACTGGATGCAGTCTATCACAGTGCCACCCGTTTTGTTACCAAAGCCCCTTATACCACCCACCACTGCGACCTGTATGCTCTAGTCGGCTGGCCCTCGCTACATATTCGTAGCCAGACCCACTGGCTCCAGGTCATCTATACGTCTATGCTAGGTAAAGCTCCTCCTTATCTCAGCTCACTGGTCACGATAACAACACCCACCCGTAGCACGCGCTCCAGCAGGTATATCTCACTGGTCATCCCCAAAGCCAACACCTCCTTTGGCCGCCTTTCCTTCCAGTTCTCTTCTGCCAGTGACTGGAATGAATTGCAAAAATTGCTGAAGCTGGAGACTTACATTTCCCTCACTAACTTTAAACACCAGCTATCTGAGCATCTAACCGATGGCTGCAGCTGTACATAGTCCATCTGTAAATAGCCCACCCAATCTACCTACCTCATCCCCATATTGTTTTTATTCACTTTTCTGCGCATTTGCACACCTGTTTCACTACTTGCACATCATCATCTGCTCATCTATCACTCCAGTGTTAATCTGCTAAATTGTAATTACTTTGCTACTATGGCCTATTTATTGCCTTACCTCCTCACGCCATTTGCACACACTGTATATAGACATTATTTTTTCAATTGTGTTATTGACTGTACGCTTGTTTATTCCATGTGTAACTCTGTGTTGTTGTTTGTGTCGCACTGCTTTGCTTTATCTTGGCCAGGTCGCAGTTTTAATTGTGAACTTGTTCTCAACTAGCTTACCTGGTTAAATAAAGGTGAAATAAAATAAATAATGTTCAAATAGGGGACTTCAATCTAAGATCTTTTTATGAATTTGTATATGTAAACAAAATGTATTTGTGACAGATATGAATAATCGTGATATCAAAGTAGTACTTCTTGAATGGAATCAATATTCACTCTTTCGGGGTTGGAGGGGTATATAAGTTGAGTAGGTGATGAATAGTTGGGAAGTTGGGTTTGGACAGGGTCAACATTCATGCATTTGTGTACTGAAATGGGTGATTTTCATAATATGAAGTTAAATCAAAACTTAAAAAAAAAATCTAAACCTTTTCTGAATGTTGTTCAACATTTCCTGCAAAATCAAGCATTTCTTACAGCTCTGTTTCCTTAGTGGTCCCAGTGTGTTTACACAAATTTCAATTATTGCAGAATACATTGAGAGATATGTACAGTAACATAGTCCATAGACAAGTCTAACCAATTCCATTACTGTACACTGACAGTCAGAGTGTAATGAGAAGCAGATACAGTCCCACTGGAACTCTGTCGCCCTCCTCTGACCACAGTGTGTTATGGCAGTTTGGGTGATAAAGTGGGTGTTTTACAATCAAGTATTTGGTACAGTTTCAGAAATCTAAGCATAAAAACCAAAACAGATCATCAAAATGGCTCATGTTTTTCAAAACTCTAAGCACATTTCCAACTGACTGAGTACAACAAACAAAGTCACATATCACTCTTTCAATTTGGATGCATATCTAATCGAATTATCTTTTTATTTATTTTTGATTTTTCCTTTATTTAACCAGGTAGGCAAGTTGAGAACAAGTTCTCATTTACAATCGTGACCTGGCCAAGATAAAGCAAAGCAGTTCGACACATACAACAGAGTTACACATGGAGTAAAACAAACATACAGTCAATAATATATTAGAAAAATAAGTCTATATACAAAGTTAGCAAATGAGGTGTAACGTCCGTTGTTGGAATGAGATCAAAGCGCAGCGTGGGTTGGGTTCATCATACTTTAATATAAACGGTGAACCAGCAAAAACCAAAACAAGAATCAACACAACGAACAAACAGTTTCGCAGGCTTCTCACAGCAATGCAAAAACAACTTCCCACACCAGACAGGTGGAAAAAGGGCTACCTAAGTATGGCTCCCAATCAGCGACAACGATGTACAGCTGTCCCTGATTGAGAGCCATACCAGGCCAAAACACAGAAAAACAAAACATTGAAAGGGAACATAGAAAATATAGAACATACATCAAAACCCCGAAACACACAAAACAAACACCCCCGCCACGCCCTGACCAAACTACTATAACAAATAACCCCTTTTACTGGTCAGGACGTGACATTACCACCACCCCCCCCCCCCCAAAGGTGCAGACCCCGAATGCACCTGAAACAAAAACTCACAAAACAATAACCCCAAACTAAAGGGAGGGAAGGGAGGGTGGCCACCATCAACGACGGTTCTTGTGCTACACCCCCCCTTCCTAATCCTCCCCCCTACGGAGGTGGCTCAGGAGCGGGACGCAGACCCCCCACTCCACCACTGGCTCACCCCACTTTGGTGGCGCCTCTAGAGCGGGGTCCCTCGCCACCAACCCAGGACGAGGGATCCTCGCAGCGGGCGACTCTGGCTGCGCCGGACAGGCGGGCGGCTCTGGCTGCGCCAGACAGGCGGGCGGTTCTGGCGGCTCCGGACTGGCAGGACTTGCAGTAGGCCTGGCTCTGGGCGCAGGCACAGGATTCACCAGGCTGGGGAGACATGCAGGAGGCCTGGCTCTGGGAGCAGGCACAGGACTCACCAGACTGGGGAGACATGCAGGAGGCCTGGCTCTGGGCGCATGCACAGGATAGAGGGGGTCTTGAAGACGTACTGGAGGTCTGGAGCGCACAGCCTGCACAACCCGTCCTGGCTGGGTTGTAACTGTAGCCCTGCACGGGCGGAGTGCTGGCACAGGGCGAACTGGGCTGTGTTGAGGACTGATGGCTGCCGTGCGTAGAGCAGGCGCAGGGTAGCCTGGGCCTAGGAGACGCACTGGTGGCCAGATGTGCTGCGCAGGCATACTCCTTCCTGGCTGGATGCCCACTCTAGCACGGCACTTGCGGGGGGCTGGTATCGACCGCACCGGACTGTGCGTGCGGATGGGCGAGACCGTGCGCACTTCAGCATAGCACGTGCTCTCCACGCCAAACGCTCCCCATAATAAGCACGAGGAGTTGGCTCAGGTCTATTGCCTGACTTAGCCAATTTCCCCGTGTGCTCCCCCCCCCCCAAAAAAAAACATTTTTGGGGCTGCCTCTCAGCCTCCTCTTGCCGTGCCAGCCGATCCTCCCAGAAATGCCGTTCCGCCTTCGCTGCCTCTATCTCCTCCGGCGGGCGACGGTATACTCCCGCTTGTCTCCAGGGTCCCTGTCCGTCTAGAATCTCTTCCCAAGTCCATGACTCTAGATAGCTCCTCTCCAGCTCCTTACCCCGCTGCTTGGTATTCTTGTGGTGGGAAGTTCTGTAATGTCCGTTGTTGGAATGAGACCAAGGCGCAGCGTGGGTTGGGTTCATCATACTTTAATATAAACGGTGAACCAGCAAAACCAAAACAAGAAACAACACAACGAACTAACAATTTCACAGGCTTCTCACAGCAATGCAAAAACAACTTCCCACACCAGACAGGTGGAAAAAGGGCTACCTAAGTATGGCTCCCAATCAGCGACAACGATGTACAGCTTTCCCTGATTGAGAGCCATACCAGGCCAAAACACAGAAATACAAAACATAGATAGGGAATATAGAATGAACATAGAAATTGAAAATATAGAACATACATCAAAACCCCAAAACACACAAAACAAACACACCCTGCCACACCCTGACCAAACTACTATAACAAATAACCCCTTTTACTGGTCAGGACGTGCCATGAGGTGAGATAAGGGAGGTAAAGGCAAAAAAGGCCATGGTGGCAAAGTAAATACAATATAGCAAGTAATACACTGGAGTGGTGGATTTGCATTGGAAGAAAGTGCAAAGTAGAAATAGAAATAATGGGGTGCAAAGGAGCAAAATAAATAAATACAGTAGGGGAAGAGGTAGTTGTATGTACTATATTATAGATGGGCTATGTACAGGTGCAGTGATCTGTGAGCTGCTCTGACAGCTGGTGCTTGAAGCTAGTGAGGGAGATAAGTGTTTCCAGTTTCAGAGATTTTTGTAGTTCGTTCCAGTCATTGGCAGCAGAGAACTGGAAGGAGAGACGGCCAAAGGAGGAATTGGCTATGGGGGTGACCAGAGAGATATACCTGCTGGAGCGCGTGCTACAGGTGGGTGCTGCTATGGTGACCAGTGAGCGGAGATAAGGGGGGACTTTACCTAGCAGGGTCTTGTAGATGACCTGGAGCCAGTGGGTTTGGCGACGAGTATGAAGCGAGGGCCAGCCAACGAGAGCGTACAGGTCGCAGTGGCGGGTAGTATATGGGGCTTTGGTGACAAAACGGATGGCACTGTGATAGACTGCATCCAGTTTATTGAGTAGGGTATTGGAGGCTATTTTGTAAATGACATCGCCGAAGTCGAGGATCGGTGGTATGGTCAGTTTTACGAGGGTAAGTTTGGCAGCATGAGTGAAGGATGCTTTGTTGCGAAATAGGAAGCCAATTCTAGATTTAACTTTGGATTGGAGATGTTTGATGTGAGTCTGGAAGGAGAGCTTACAGTCTAACCAGACACCTAGGTATTTGTAGTTGTCCACATATTCTAAGTCAGAACCTTAAAGAGTAGTGATGCTGGACGGGCGGGCAGGTGCAGGCAGCGATCGGTTGAAGAGCATGCATTTAGTTTTACTTGTATTTAAAAGCAGTTGGAGGCCTCGGACGGAGAGTTGTATGGCATTGAAGCTCGTCTGGAGGGTTGTTAACACAGTGTCCAAAGAAGGGCCAGAAGTATACAGAATGGTGTCGTCTGCGTAGAGGTGGATCAGAGACTCACCAGCAGCAAGAGGAACATCATTGATGTATACAGAGAAAAGAGTTGGCCCAAGAATTGAACACTGTGGCACCCCCATAGAGACTACCAGAGGCCCGGACAACAGGCCATCCGATTTGACACATTGAACTCTGTCAGAGAAGTAGTTGGTGAACCAGGCGAGGCAATCATTAGAGAAACCAAGGCTATTGAGTCTGCCGATGAGGATGTGGTGATTGACAGAGTCGAAAGCCTTGGCCAGGTCAATGAGTACGGCAGCGCAGTATTGTTTCTTATCGATGGTGGTTACGATATCGTTTAGGATCTTGAGCGTGGCTGAGTTGCACCCATAACCAGCTCTGAAACCAGATTGCATAGCGGAGAAGGTACAGTGGGATTTGAAATGGTCGGTAATCTGTTTGTTGACTTGGCTTTCGTAGACCTTAGAAAGGCAGAGTAGGATAGATATAGGTCTGTAGCAGTTTGGGTCAAGAGTGTCCCCTCCTTTGAAGAGGGGGATGACAGCAGCTGCTTTCCAATCTTTTGGAATCTCAAACGACACGAAAGAGAGGTTGAACAGGCTAGTAATAGGGGTTGCAACAATTTCGGCAGATCATTTTAGAAAGAAAGGGTCCAGATTGTCTAGCCGGGCTGATTTGTAGGGGTCCAGATTTTGCAGCTCTTTCAGAACATCAGCTGACTGGATTTGGGAGAAGGAGAAATGGGGAAGGCTTGGGTGAGTAGCTGTGGGGGGTGCAGTGCTGTTGACCGCGGTAGGGTTATGCAAAGTCCAGTGTAATATCTGCTTCCCCAGCCCATGTTCAGTTCTCTAGTCAAACACACAGCTGCCACAGTCCCAGAAGATTGAGGCTGTGAGATTGTGAGCTGTGGTCGGGTTGAAACTCAGATTTGCATGAGCAGGGAACTGCCACGCTCCCAGAATAGAGCAGCACCATAGCCAGATGTTCACCTGTCCCCAGAGAGTTTCAGTGATTTTAGAGCACATGGCTTCAGTATTGGAAATATCATGAAGACAAGTGAGTTTATAGCTAATGGATTTAGTATTAGTAATATCATGAAGACCAGTGAGTTTATAGTTAATGGATTCAGTATTAGTAATATCATGAAGACCAGAGATTTTATAGATAATGGATTCAGTATTAGTAATATCATGAAGACCAGTGATTTTATAGATAATGGATTCAGTTACTAGTAATATCATGAAGACCAGTAATTGTATAGACAATGGATTCAGTACTAGTAATAGCATGAAGACCAGTGAGTTTATAGCACATGGATTCAGTATTAGTAATATCATGAAGACCAGTGAGTTTATAGCTAAAGGATTCAGTACTAGTAATATCATGAAGACCAGTGAGTTTATAGCTAATGGTTTCAGTATTAGTAATATCATGAAGACCAGTGAGTTTATAGCACATGTCCTCAGTATTAGTATCACTGTAGGTCACAGGAGGCTGCTGAGGGGAGGACGGCTCATAATAATGGCTGAAATGGAGTGAATAGAAGGGTATCAAACACATAGAAACCATATGTTTGATGAGTTCAATACTATTCCATTTATTCCGTTCCAGTCGTCACTATGAGCCAGTCCTCCCCAATTAAGGTGCCACCAACCCCCTGTGCTGTAGATATCCTTTTGACTGGTACCAACTTTGGGCCAATCAGCCAAGCACTCATTGAGCGAAGCTATTTAACTGAAATGTATTAGTAAAATCCTTTTCCATGGCAGAGCTCTCTATTCCTCATGAAAACTAAACAAATCACAAAGGTCTCAATGTCTAACAGTAAAACTCATTAAATAATGATATCCAGGCAAACAATTTTAAAGATTGAATGTCTTTATTTTCTCAACATGTCAGAACCAACAGCATTACAGCAATAAAGCGCATCACACATGTGATATGAAAGCCAAGCAGAACTATGACATCAGAATCAGAGAGATATGGATTCCCACACAAGTGTGCTAGACACAGGAGGCTGCTGAGGGGAGGACAGCTCATAATAATGTCTAGAATGGAGTGAATGGAAATGTATGGATCACATGGAAACCATGTGTTTGATGAGTTCGATAGCATTCCATGTATTCCATTTCAGCCAAAACTATGAGTCCATCCTCCCTATTTAATGTTCCACCAACCTCCTGTGGTGCACTAGTGCTGGATCAGTAAGACGGAGAGGCGCTGAGTGCAGAACAGAGTAAAAACAGTGGAGTCAGAGGAGGAGCTCATTAATCAGAACACTGGTCTCTCCTCAGTGTCTCCGAGAGTGGAGTCTGGGAGCCCTGGGTGGCCTCACAGATCACAGAGCCCACCTTCCTCCACTGGTCGACAGGGAGGGTCAGGGTGCTGCTCCAGCTGTAGTGGCCGTCCTTCTCCAGGACCCCAGGGCTCCCTGTCACCTCCCAGGTGCTGCTACTGCTCCCATCCACCTTCCAGTTCAGCTTCCAGTCTGAGGGGAAGCCCTTGTTTGCCAGGCACATGAGAGTGGCCTTCCCCTGCTGCAGCTCCACACTGGAGGGGGGCAGGACCGTCATGGTGGGACGAACATCACCTAGCAGACAGGTGGGAAGTTAGAGAGAGGGGAGCTGTCAATCAATCACCAGACTGATATGACGATAATGATGCAGCAGTTTTACATCTTAGCTTTAAACTAAGTTGGTATTTTTTCAATAGGTTTCTGTCCCTCAAACACACAGCTTCTCAGTCTTTCTGTCACTCTTTCACTTATCTTTAAGTAGCTACTGAAGCATATTATAACTATATCAGATTACCTTCAAATACATTCAACTATTTTCAAAACTTTTACTATTTAAATGAAAATATTTCAGCACTCCTCTCCCTTTTTGTAATAGGATAAAATCCTAGGAATCAAACGGCATTTCATTATTCATTATTCATTATTATTTTAAAGAAAACTCCACAGAATGTATGACCAATTCTTAAATGATGATCTGTTTAAAATAATGCTGAGGAAGTAAATTCCAGTAGACTGTAACCATGTAAAAATAATATTACATTTAAAGATGCATTATGCAGAAATCACACAAATCAAATCAATCAAATCAAACATTTCCTGGTTGCTAAAATTCTAATCGTTCACCTGACTTCAGTTTATGTGACAAAACAAGCAAGTATAGTGTAAGAGCACGGCTCTCCAACCCTGTTCCTGTAGAGCTACTGTCCTGTAGGTTTTCACTCCAACCCTGTTCCTGTAGAGCTACTGTCCTGTAGGTTTTCACTCCAACCCTGTTCCTGTAGAGCTACTGTCCTGTAGGTTTTCACGCCAACCCTAATATAGTTCACCTGATTCTAATAATTACCTGGTTGATAAGCTGAATTAGGTTAATTACAACTGGGGTTGGAGTGAAAACCTACAGGAGGGTAGCTCTCCAGGAACATGGTTGGTGAGCCCTTGTGTAACCAAAAGTATATTACTATGAACATCAGAACTTTGTAAGATAGCAGCACTTTGCAAAAGATAGCAAATATCAAATACAATTGCAAAATAAGATAGCAATATAGCAAATAGATAGTAAAACTAAGATTTAAAAAAATAAGAAATTAGATGTAGATTAACTTACTTCCAACATCCAGTCTTGTGCCTCCACCAAAAGTGAACCACAGTGATACAAACTCATGCAACGGCCATACAAAAACCTTTGAAACTATAGAGACACGGCTCTCGCTCTTTATAAACGTACATTTATCCAAACTACTCTCAGATTTCAACAATACCACCATTGTTCGAAATTAATACACACTTTATAAGCACCTTGATTTATATATCATCATGAATAGGCATTTTCATTTAACTCAATTTACTTCTAAGGTTAATAAATGCAACACAAATTCTTCAAAAATAAAAACATATTTCCACTTTCAATTTAAGGTAGTTGTAATATTGTTAAGAAAATGAATTGGGATTTTGATAACAGAGGTCAAGATCGAAAATGGAATACTTACTACCAACACTCAGTTTGGTCCCTCCACCAAAAGTCCACCACAGTGATAGAGTCTGACTGACTCGCTGTACAAAAACCTCCAGACAGACACAGAGGGGAACATTATTAACACAACATGGAACTGATCAATGAATCTTATTTTGTCACTGATGCCCCCTACTGGTACACTCTGGAACTCCAGGAGATTGGACTTTCAACAGTATGGAAACTGTGCATTATGTTGATAATAGTTAATCATATTGTATCAAGTAATCGTAAGAAGAGCTTGACACAGCAATGACGGAATGTGTCAGTATAAATACTTTTTTGTAATGACTTTCAGACAACACATGGAGGAGGATTTCAGAACTTTTCTTAATGACAGTGCAGTGATTTGCCCAGGAGGAACATTTCCATAGAGAGACACTTTGCATTGGCATCACATGCTTCAGTGCTCTGGGAGTGTTTATAGCCCTGTGAGTTGAACACTTCATGTGAGAGCTGTGTTTCATTTAAACAGAACCCACGGCAACCATGACTTTCATCGCCATCTTCATCTGGACTCTGGTCTGTTACACACAAGGTGAGAGACATTTTGAACATTTTCAGAATGCAAGCATCATGTTGTAAATGAGGAATTACGGTTATAATCTTCCAAATATTTTACCTTCCTAAATGTGATATTTTCCTTCTTTCTCTCTGCAGGGTCTTGGGGCCAGTATGTATTGACTCAGTCTGCAGCTCAATCAGTCCAGCCGGGTCAAACTGTCTCTATTGACTGTAGTGCCAGTAGTACAGTTACTCAGTACTCTGGCTCACGGTATTACCTGGCCTGGTACCATCAGACGCCTGGAGAAGCTCCTAAACTCCTGATCTATCTCACATCAGACAGGTTCACAGGAGTTTCCACCAGGTTCAGTGGCAGTGGGAGAGGAAATGGTGTTGACTTCACTCTGACCATCAGTAAAGTCCAGGCTGAGGATACAGGAGTTTACTACTGTCATAGTCGCCACAGTGGTCCTGTGTTCACACAGTGATTTAGAGCCGCACAAAAACCTCCCTCAGTCAGAGTCCACTGCTGCAGCTGGGACCTACTGCAGGTGCTGAGGGCGAAGACAATGACATGCATCACTGAGTACTACTGTACAAACACTCAACTCACTGGGCAGAAACTGGATGAATCAAGGCTGTTTCCACATCAATTAAACCAAACAAATCTTTGTGATGAAGTTGAATCAACATGGAAAACCAATTGGATTTGCAAAAAGTCGTCGGCGTAAGAGCATTTTGTCTTTTTTTACCCAACTTTTAACCTAAATACAATGAGATGGTAACATTTGTTGTTGATTTCACGTTGAATTCACGGTTAGTTGACAACTCAACCAAATGTAAATCTCAACTAGATGTTGAACTGTTGTCTGTGCCCAGTGTGAACCTACCATTCATTATACACTGTGACCACAGGAGTATTGTATCAGATATTACCCCACTATAGTATGATACAGCACCACTGTGGTCTCCATCTTGTACAGTAAATATACAGTGAAAAGCCTATAGACAGACAGTGCAACTAGTGCTCCCATTATAAACACAAGCCTCCTCACACACAGTCATCTAAACACTATGTGCCATTAGTAGCCAGTATTACATGATATCTATAGATCTGAAGCAAACCTGCAAGAAACCCCTTCCACCAAATACAACTAACATTTAGCTTCACTATAAATGTTCTCTGTCATTCAAATGATGAACCTGGGATTGTAGAGTCAGAGAGGATGTTAAGCCCATAGAGAATGACGTAATCTCTTGGTGGTGATGGTCATGGAGACAACAGTGTTCCTCTGTGGAGGAGGGCCCGCTCTGGTGATGCTGGGAAACACTAACAATAACACGTCAATAAACGTCTCTCTTCAGTCTGTGCTGCTGCTGCTCTCCTCCAGCTGCTACTGGAACAGCAATACATACAGTTAAAGTTGGAAGTTTACATAAACCTTAGCCAAATACATTTATACTCAGTTTTTCACAATTCCTGACATTTAATCCTAGTAAAAATTCCCTGTGTTAGTTCAGTTAGGATCCCCACTTTATTTTAAGAATGTGAAATGTCAAAATAATAGTAGAGAGAATGATTTGTTTCAGCTTTTATTTCTTTCATCACATTCCCAGTGGGTCAGAAGATTACATACACTCAATTAGTATTTGGTAGCATTGCATTTAAATTGTTTAACTTTGGTGAAACGTTTCAGGTAGCCTTCCATAAGCTTCCCACAATAAGTTGGGTGAATTTTGGCCCATTCCTCCTGACAGAGCTGGTGTAACTGAGTCAGGTCTGTAGGCCTCCTTGCTCGCACATGCTTTTTTAGTTCTGCCCACAAATGTTCTATGGGATTCAGGTCAGGGCTTTGTGATGGCCACTGCAATACCTTGACTTACTTGTCCTTAAGCCATTTTGCCACAACTTTGGAAGTATTCTTGGGGTCATTGTCCATTTGGAAGACCCATTTGCGACCAAGCTTTAACTTCCTGACTGATGTCTTGAGATGTTGCTGTTCTTCGGCTTGCAAGCCTCCCACGTTTTCCTCCAAACATAACGATGGTCATTATGGCCAAAAAGTTATATTTTTGTTTCATCAGACCAGAGGACATTTCTCCAAAAAGTATGAACTTTGTCCCCATGTGCAGTTGAAAACCGTGGTCTGGCTTATTTTATGGTGGTTTTGGAGCAGTGGCTTCTTCCTTGCTGAGCGGCCTTTCAGGTTATGTCGATATAGGACTCGTTTTACTGTGGATATAGATACTTTTGTACCTGTTTCCTCCAGCATCTTCACAAGGTCCTTTGCTGTTGTTCTGGGATTGATTTGCACTTCTCGCACCAAAGTACGCTCATCTGTAGGAGACAGAACACGTCTCCTTCCTGAACGGAATGACGACTGCTTGGTCCCATGGTGTTTATACTTGCGTACTATTGTTTGTACTGATCAACTTAGTACCTTCAGGCGTTTGGAAATTGCTCCCAAGCATGAGCCAGACTTGTGGAGATGTACATTTTTTTTTCTGAGGTCTTGACTGATTTATTGAGATTTTCCCATGATGTCAAGCAAAGAGGCACTGAGTTTGAAGGTAGGCCTTGAAATACATCCACAGGTACACCTCCAATTGACTCAAATGAGGTCAATTAGCCTATCAGAAACTTCTAAAGCCATGACATCATTTTCCAAGCTGTTTAAAGGCACAGTCAACTTAGTGTATGTAAACTTCTGTATGTAAACTCCTGTGATACAGTGAATTATAAGTGAATGAATCTGTCTGTAAACAATTGTTGGAAAAAATACTTGTGTCATACACAAAGTAGATGTCTTAACTGACTTACCAAAACTATAGTTTGTTAAGAAGAATTTGTGGAATGGTTGAAAAAAAAGTTTTAATGACTCCAACCTAAGCGTATGTAAACTTTCAACTTCAACTGTATCTGTCACAAATACATTTAGTTTACATATAGAAAGCCATAAAAATACCTTTAAGTGAAGTCCTCTATTTCAACATTATGCAAAGTCCAGTGTAATATCTGCTTCCCCAGCCCATGTTCAGTTCTGTAGTCAAACACACAGCTGCCACAGTCCCAGAAGATTGAGGCTGTGAGATTGTGAGCTGTGGTCGGGTTGGAACTCAGATTTGCATGAGCAGGGAACTGCCACGCTCCCAGAATAGAGCAGCACCATAGCCAGATGTTCACCTGTCCCCAGAGAGTTTCAGTGATTTTAGAGCACATGGCTTCAGTATTGGAAATATCATGAAGACAAGTGAGTTTATAGCTAATGGATTCAGTATTAGTAATATCATGAAGACAAGTGAGTTTATAGCTAATGGATTTAGTATTAGTAATATCATGAAGACCAGTGAGTTTATAGTTAATGGATTCAGTATCAGTAATATCATGAAGACCAGTGATTTTATAGCTAATGGATTCAGTATTAGTAATATCATGAAGACCAGAGATTTTATAGATAATGGATTCAGTATTAGTAATATCATGAAGACCAGTGATTTTATAGATAATGGATTCAGTGTTAGTAATATCATGAAGTCCAGTGAGTTTATAGCTAATGGATTCAGTATTAGTAATATCATGAAGACCAGTGAGTTTATAGCTAATGGATTCAGTATTAGCATCACTGTAGGTCACAGGAGGCTGCTGAGGGGAGGACGGCTCATAATAATGACTGAAATGGAGTGAATAGAAGGGTATCAAACACATAGAAACCATATGTTTGATGAGTTCAATACTATTCCATTTATTCCGTTCCAGTCGTCACTATGAGCCAGTCCTCCCCAATTAAGGTGCCACCAACCCCCTGTGCTGTAGATATCCTTTTGACTGGTACCAACTTTGGGCCAATCAGCCAAGCATTCATTGAGCGAAGCTATTTAACTGAAATGTATTAGTAAAATCATTTTCCATGGCAGAGCTCTCCATTCCTCATGAAAACTAAACAAATCACAAAGGTCTCAATGTCTAACAGTAAAACTCATTATGTAATGATATCCAGGCAAATAATTTTAAAGATTGAATGTCTTTATTTTCTCAACATGTCAGAACCAACAGCATTACAGTAATAAAGCGCATCACACATGTGATATGAAAGCCAAGCACGACTATGACATCAGAATCAGAGAGATATGAATTTCCACACAAGTGTGCTAGACACAGGAGGCTGCTGAGGGGAGGACAGCTCATAATAATGTCTAGAATGGAGTGAATGGAAATGTATGGATCACATGGAAACCATGTGTTTGATGAGTTCGATAGCATTCCATGTATTCCATTTCAGCCAAAACTATGAGCCCATCCTCCCTATTTAAGGTTCCACCAACCTCCTGTGGTGCTAGTAGTGCTGGATCAGTAAGACGGAGAGGCGCTGAGTGCAGAACAGAGTAAAAACAGTGGAGTCAGAGGAGGAGCTCATTAATCAGAACACTGGTCTCTCCTCAGTGTCTCCGAGAGGGGAGTCTGGGAGCCCTGGGTGGCCTCACAGGTCACAGTGCCCACCTTCCTCCACTGGTCGACAGGGAGGGTCAGGGTGCTGCTCCAGCTGTAGTGGCCGTCCTTCTCCAGGACCCCAGGGCTCCCTGTCACCTCCCAGGTGCTGCTACTGCTCCCATCCACCTTCCAGTTCAGCTTCCAGTCTGAGGGGAAGCCCTTGTTTGCCAGGCACATGAGAGTGGCCTTCCCCTGCTGCAGCTCCACACTGGAGGGGGGCAGGACCGTCATGGTGGGACGAACATCACCTAGCAGACAGGTGGGAAGTTAGAGCGAGGGGAGCTGTCAATCAATCACCAGACTGATATGACGATAATGATGCAGCAGTTTTACATCTTAGCTTTAAACTAAGTTGGTATTTTTTCAATAGGTTTCTGTCCCTCAAACACACAGCTTCTCAGTCTTTCTGTCACTCTTTCACTTATCTTTAAGTAGTTACTGAAGCATATTATAACTATATCAGATTACCTTCAAATACATTCAACTATCTTCAAAACTTTTACTATTTAAATGAAAATATTTCAGCACTCCTCTCCCTTTTTGTAATAGGATAAAATCCTAGGAATCAAACGGCATTTCATTATTCATTATTATTTTAAAGAAAACTCCACAGAATGTATGACCAATTCTTAAATGATGATCTGTTTAAAATAATGCTGAGGAAGTAAATTCCAGTTGACTGTAGCCATGTAAAAATAATATTACATTTATAGATGCATTATGCAGAAATCACACAAATCAAATCAATCAAATCAAACATTTCCTGGTTGCTAAAATTCTAATCGTTCACCTGACTTCAGTTTATGTGACAAAACAAGGAAGTATAGTGTAAGAGCATGACTCTCCAACCCTGTTCCTGTAGAGCTACTGTCCTGTAGGTTTTCACTCCAACCCTGTTCCTGTAGAGCTACTGTCCTGTAGGTTTTTACTCCAACCCTGTTCCTGTAGAGCTACTGTCCTGTAGGTTTTTACTCCAACCCTGTTCCTGTAGAGCTACTGTCCTGTAGGTTTTTACTCCAACCCTGTTCCTGTAGAGCTACTGTCCTGTAGGTTTTCACTCCGACCCAAGTTGTAATTAACCTAATTCAGCTTATCAACCAGGTAATTATTAGAATCAGGTGAACTATATTAGGGTGGTTCGTGAGCCCTGGTGTTACCAAAAGTATATTACTATGAACAGCAGAACTTTGTAAGAGAGCAACACTTTGCAAAAGATAGCAAATATCAAATACAATTCCAAATAAGTTAGCAATATAGCAAATAGATAGTAAAACTAAGATTTAAAAAAATAAGAAATTAGATGTAGATTAACTTACTTCCAACATCCAGTCTTGTGCCTCCACCAAAAGTGTACCACAGTGATACAAACTCATGCAACGGCCATACAAAAACCTTTGAAACTATAGAGACACAGCTCTCGCTCTTTGTAAACCTACATTTATCCAAACTACTCTCAGATTTCGAACAATACCACCATTGTTCGAAATTAATACACACTTTATAAACACCTTGATTTATATATCATCATGAATAGGCATTTTAATTTAACTCAATTTACTTCTAAGGTTAATAAATGCAACACAAATTCTTCAAAAATAAAAACATATTTCCACTTTCAATTTAAGGTAGTTGTAATATTGTTAAGAAAATGAATTGGGATTTTGATAACAGAGGTCAAGATCGAAAATGGAATACTTACTACCAACACTCAGTTTGGTCCCTCCACCAAAAGTCAACCACAGTGATAGAGTCTGACTGACTCGCTGTACAAAAACCTCCAGACAGACACAGAGGGGAACATTATTAACACAACATGGAACTGATCAATGAATCTTACTTTGCCACTGATGCCCCCTACTGGTACACTCTGGAACTCCAGGAGATTGGACTTTCAACAGTATGGAAACTGCTGTGCACTATGTTGATAATAGTTAATCATATTGTATCAAGTAATCGTAAGAAGAGCTTGACAGAGCAATGAAGGAATGTGTCAGTATAAATACTTTTTTGTAATGACTTTCAGACAACACATGGAGGAGGATTTCAGAACTTTTCTTAATGACAGTGCAGTGATTTGCCCAGGAGGAACATTTCCATAGAGAGACACTTTGCATTGGCATCACATGCTTCAGTGCTCTGGGAGTGTTTATAGCCCTGTGAGTTGAACACTTCATGTGAGAGCTGTGTTTCATTTAAACAGAACCCAGGGCAACCATGACTTTCATCGCCATCTTCATCTGGACTCTGGTCTGTTACACACAAGGTGAGAGACATTTTGAACATTTTCAGAATGCAAGCATCATGTTGTAAATGAGGAATTACGGTTATAATCTTCCAAATATTTTACCTTCCTAAATGTGATATTTTCCTTCTTTCTCTCTGCAGGGTCTTGGGGCCAGTATGTATTGACTCAGTCTGCAGCTCAATCAGTCCAGCCGGGTCAAACTGTCTCTATTGACTGTAGTGCCAGTAGTACAGTTACTCAGTACTCTGGCTCACAGTATTACCTGGCCTGGTACCATCAGACGTCTGGAGAAGCTCCTAAACTCCTGATCTATCTCACATCAGACAGGTTCACAGGAGTTTCCACCAGGTTCAGTGGCAGTGGGAGAGGAAATGGTGTTGACTTCACTCTGACCATCAGTAAAGTCCAGGCTGAGGATACAGGAGATTACTACTGTCAGAGTCACCACAGTGGTCCTGTGTTCACACAGTGATTTAGAGCCGCACAAAAACCTCCCTCAGTCAGTGTCCACTGCTGCAGCTGGGACTTACTGCAGGTGCTGAGGGCGAAGACAATGACATGCGTCACTGAGTACTACTGTACAAACACTCAACTCACTGGGCAGAAACTGGATGAATCAAGGCTGTTTCCACATCAATTAAACCAAACAAATCTTTGTGATAAAGTTGAATCAACATGGAAAACCAATTGGATTTGCAAAAAGTCGTCGGCGTAAGAGCATTTTGTCTTTTTTTACCCAACTTTTAACCTAAATATAATGACATGGTAACATTTGTTGTTGATTTCATGTTGAATTCACGGTTAGTTGACAACTCAACCAAATGTAAATCTCAACTAGATGTTGAACTGTTGTCTGTGCCCAGTGTGAACCTACCATTCATTATACACTGTGACCACAGGAGTATTGTATCAGATATTACCCCACTATAGTATGATACAGCACCACTGTGGTCTCCATCTTGTACAGTAAATATACAGTGAAAAGCCTATAGACAGACAGTGCAACTAGTGCTCCCATTATAAACACAAGCCTCCTCACACACAGTCATCTAAACACTATGTGCCATTAGTAGCCAGTATTACATGATATCTATAGATCTGAAGCAAACCTGCAAGAAACCCCTTCCACCAAATACAACTAACATTTAGCTTCACTATAAATGTTCTCTGTCATTCAAATGATGAACCTGGGATTGTAGAGTCAGAGAGGATGTTAAGCCCATAGAGAATGACGTCATCTCTTGGTGGTGATGGTCATGGAGACAATAGTGTTCCTCTGTGGAGGAGGGCCCGCTCTGGTGATGCTGGGAAACACTAACAATAACACGTCAATAAACGTCTCTCTTCAGTCTGTGCTGCTGCTGCTCTCCTCCAGCTGCTACTGGAACAGCAATACATACAGTTAAAGTTGGAAGTTTACATAAACCTTAGCCAAATACATTTATACTCAGTTTTTCACAATTCCTGACATTTAATCCTAGTAAAAATTCCCTGTCTTAGGTCAGTTGGGATCACCACTTTATTTTAAGAATGTGAAATGTCAGAATAATAGTAGAGAGAATGATTTGTTTCAGCTTTTATTTCTTTCATCACATTCCCAGTGGGTCAGAAGATTACATACACTCAATTAGTATTTGGTAGCATTGCATTTAAATTGTTTAACTTTGGTGAAACGTTTCGGGAAGCCTTCCACAAGCTGCCCACAATAAGTTGGGTGAATTTTGGCCCATTCCTCCTGACAGAGCTGGTGTAACTGAGTCAGGTCTGTAGGCCTCCTTGCTCGCACATGCTTTTTTAGTTCTGCCCACAAATGTTCTATGGGATTCAGGTCAGGGCTTTGTGATGGCCACTGCAATACCTTGACTTACTTGTCCTTAAGCCATTTTGCCACAACTTTGGAAGTATTCTTGGGGTCATTGTCCATTTGGAAGACCCATTTGCGACCAAGCTTTAACTTCCTGACTGATGTCTTGAGATGTTGCTGTTCTTCGGCTTGCAAGCCTCCCACGTTTTTCTCCAAACATAACGATGGTCATTATGGCCAAAAAGTTATATTTTTGTTTCATCAGACCAGAGGACATTTCTCAAAAAAGTACGAACTTTGTCCCCATGTGCAGTTGAAAACCGTGGTCTGGCTTTTTTTATGGCGGTTTTGGAGCAGTGGCTTCTTCCTTGCTGAGCGGCCTTTCAGGTTATGTCGATATAGGACTCGTTTTACTGTGGATATAGATACTTTTGTACCTGTTTCTTCCAGCATCTTCACAATGTCCTTTGCTGTTGTTCTGGGATTGATTTGCACTTCTCGCACCAAAGTACATTCATCTGTAGGAGACAGAACACGTCTCCTTCCTGAGCGGAATGACGACTGCGTGGTCCCATGGTGTTTATACTTGCGTACTATTGTTTGTACAGATCAACTTAGTACCTTCAGGCATTTGGAAATTGCTCCCAAGCATGAGCCAGACTTGTGGAGATGTACATTTTTTTTTCTGAGGTCTTGACTGATTTATTTCGATTTTCCCATGATGTCAAGCAAAGACGCACTGAGTTTGAAGGTAGGCCTTGAAATACATCCACAGGTACACCTCCAATTGACTCAAATGAGGTCAATTAGCCTATCAGAAGCTTCTAAAGCCATGACATCATTTTCCAAGCTGTTTAAAGGCACAGTCAACTTAGTGTATGTAAACTTCTGTATGTAAACTCCTGTGATACAGTGAATTATAAGTGAATTAATCTGTCTGTAAACAATTGTTGGAAAAAATACTTGTGTCATACACAAAGTAGATGTCTTAACCGACTTACCAAAACTATAGTTTGTTAAGAAGACATTTGTGGAATGTTTGAAAAATAAGTTTTAATGACTCCAACCTAAGCGTATGTAAACTTCCAACTTCAACTGTATCTGTCACAAATACATTTAGTTTACATATAGAAAGCCATAAAAAGACCTTTAAGTGAAGTCCTCTATTTCAACATTATGCAAAGTCCAGTGTAATATCTGCTTCCCCAGCCCATGTTCAGTTCTGTAGTCAAACACACAGCTGCCACAGTCCCAGAAGATTGAGGCTGTGAGATTGTGAGCTGTGGTCGGGTTGAAACTCAGATTTGCATGGGCAGGGAACTGCCACGCTCCCAGAATAGAGCAGCACCATAGCCAGATGTTCACCTGTCCCCAGAGAGTTTCAGTGTTTTTAGAGCACATGGCTTCAGTATTAGTAACATCATGAAGACCAGTGGGTTTATAGCACATAGCTTCTGTATTGGAAATATAATTTAGACCAGTGATTTTATAGCCAATGGCTTCAGTATTAGTAATATCATGGAGACCTTTTAGGCGGTGGTTAACTGGTGCAGTGAATCAGGCGCAGGAGAGCAGAAATGAGTGTATAAGGTATTTCATTCCACGACAGCACCAGTATACAGACAATACTCTAAGAAATACCGGTCACTCAAAAATAACAGGCGTAAATACATAACCCGACGCCTCGAGTCCAGTATGGCTCGACCTGCATACGCCGGGGCCTCCTCGATGTCCAGAGGGGGCGGAGGAACCTCCCGCACCCCAGACTCCTGGATGGGCCAGCCACCACCGGCCTGAAGGGAGACACATGGACTGAGGGGTTAATACGATAATCGGGGGGAAGCTGTAACCTGTAACAAACCTCGTTCAGTCTCCTCAGGACTTTGAATGGCCCACAAACCGCAGGCCCAGCTTCCGTCAGGGCAGGCGGAGGGGCAGGTTTCGAGTCGAGAGCCAGACCCGGTCCTCCGGTGCGAACACCAGGACCTCACTGCGGTGGTGGTCTGCGCTTGCTTTCTGACGCCTCACGGCCCGCTGAAGGTGCACATGAGCGGCGTCCCATGTCTCCTCCGAGCGCCTAAACCAGTCGTCCACCGCAGGAGCCTCGATCTGGCTCTGACGCCAAGGCGCCAGAACCGTCTGTTACCCCAGTACGCACTGGAAGCGCGAGAGGTTAGTGGAGGAGTGGCGGAGCGAGTTTTGGGCCATCTCTGCCCAGGGTATGAATGCCGCCCACTCCCCAGCCAGTCCTGGCAATAAGACCACAGAAACCTACCCACATCCTGGTTCACTCTCTCCACCTGCCCGTTACTCTTGGAGTGAAAACCTGAGGTAAGGCTGACCGAGACCCCCAGACGTTGCATGAACGCCCTCCAGACCCTAGACGTGAACTGGGGACCTTGACCAGATCCTATGTCCTCAGGCAACCCGTAGTGCCGGAAGATGTGTGTGAGCAGGGCATCCACAGTCTGTAGGGCCGTAGGGAGACCGGGCAAAGGGAGGAGACGGCAGGACTTAGAAAATCGATCCACAACGACCATGGCCGTTGTGGAATGGGTAAGGGTTGTAACTTCCCTCTGGGCAGGTGCCAAGGGGCCTTGCACTGGGCGCACACCGAGCAGGAGGAAACATAAACCCTCACGTCCTTAGCCAAGGTGGAACACCAGTACTTCCCACTAAGACAGCGCACTGTCCGACCGATGTCCGGATGACCAGAGGAGGGTGACATGTGGGCCCAATAGATGAAACGGTCGCGGACAGCAGTCGGAACGTACAGACGCCCAGCTGGACAATGGAGGGGAGTGGGCTCTGCACGTAATGCCCGCTCGATGTCCGCATCCAGCAAAGCCCTGTCCGCCTCAGCCGACCACTGTAAACGCACCGCCACCCCCTTCAGAAGTGAGGTAATGGGAACCACTACCTGACCAAAGCCCCGGATAAACCTTCGGTAGTAGTTGGCAAACCCTAGAAACCGCCGGACTTCCTTTACCGTGGTGGGAGTCGGCCAATTATGCACGGCTGAAATGCAGTCACTCTCCATCTCCACCCCTGAAGTGGAAATGCGTTACCCTAGGAAGGAGACGGACTGTTTAAAGAACAGACATTTCTCAGCCTTGACGTCCAGGTCATGCTCCAACAGTCGACCAACCACCCTGCGCACCAGGGACACATGCTCGACGCATGTAGCGGAGTATATCAGAATGTCATCAATATACACCACTACACCCTGCCCATGCAGGTCCCTGAAAATCTTGTCTACAAAGGCCTGGAAGAATGATGGAGCATGTGTACGGAATGACGAGGTACTCATAGTGCCCTGAGGTGGTACTAAAAGCCGTCTTCCACTCGTCTCCCTCCCGGGTACGCACCAGGTTGTAAGTGCTCCTGAGATCTAGTTTGGTGAAGAAGCGCACCCCATGCATTGACTCAATCGCAGTGACGATAAGAGGTAGCGAGTAACTGTACCTCACCGTGATCTGATTTAGGCCTCGGTAGTCAATACACGGGTGCAGACCCCCCTCCTTCTTCTTCACAAAAAAGAAACTTGAGGAGGCGGGTGAAGTGGAGGACCGAATGTACCCCTGATGCAGGGATTCGGAGACATATGTTTCCATAGCCACCATCTCCGCCTGTGACAGGGGATACACGTGACTCCTGGGAAGTGCAGCGTCTACCCCCCCATCGATGGGGTGGTAATTGAGTCGCCTTCTTTTTGGAAAAGGTGAGAGACAAAACGACATATTCGGGGGGAATGTGCATGGTGGAGACCTGGTCTGGACTTTCCACCGTAGTAGCACCAACGGAAACCCTTAAACACCTCCCTGAGCACTCTCGCGACCACCCTGTGAGAGCCCTCTGTTGCCATGAAATGGTGGGGTCATGACGAGCTAAGGAAGGCCTAGTACCACGGGAAACACAGGAGAGTCAATGAGGAAGAGACTGATTCTCAACTCGTGAACCCCCTGCGTCACCATGCTCAGGGGGATGGTAGCTTCCCTAATTAACCCGGACCCTAATGGCCGACTGTCCAGAGCATGAACAGGGAAAGGCCTAACCACTGGAACAATAGGGATCCCTAACCTATGGGCAAATGCTTTGTCGATAAAATTCCCAGACGCGCATGAATCGACGAGCACCTTATGCTGGGAATGCGGGGAAAACTCAGGAAAGTAAACATGCACAAACAAGGGTAAAACAGAGGGCTCTAGATGAGAAGGGTGCAGGCTAACCTGGGGTGATGCCAGAGTGCCCTGCCTGCTGCCTCGACCCCTAGAGGAACCAACCCGGCACCAACCAGCAGTGTGACCTCTGCGGCCACAGATGGTACACGTGAAAGTCCCTCCTCCGGCCTCCCTGAGCGCAGCATCTCCTTCAGCTCCATAGGCACCGGAGCGGTGGTGCTGGGAGAGGGAATAGACATAGCCGTTTCTGGACATCCGTGGGTGACCAGCAGGTTATGGACAGGTCCACCAGCTGGTCGAAGGTGAGGGTGGTATCCCTGCAGGCCAACTCCCGACCGATATCCTCACGCAGGCTGCACCGGTAGTGGTCAATAAGGGCCCTGTCGTTCCATCCCGCTCCTGCGGCCAGGGTCCGAAATTCCAGGGCGAACTCCTGGGCGCTCCTCGTCCCCTGCCTCAGGTGGAAAAGATGTTCACCCACCGCTCTACCCTCGGGCGGGTGGTCGAAGACTGCTCGGAAGCGGCGGGTGAACTCCTTGAAGTTGTCCAACGCTGCATCTCCTTCACCCCACAGCCCACTCCAGAGCTCTCCCTGAGAGGCATGAGACGAGGGCGGACACCATCTCCATTCCCGAGGGAGCCGGGTAAACGGTGCCCAGGTATAGGTCCAGCTGGACCAGGAAACCCTGGTCCCCTTTCCCGCCGTCCCATCATACTTCCCGGGAAGGGCGAGACGCATCCCACTGGGACCGGGTACAGGAGGGACGAGTAGTGGTAACCCCTGTTGTGCTGGTGGAGACGCTGGAGGGACTCTCTGTCTCTCCCAGCGGATCATGGTATGGACGACATGGTCCATTGCGACGCCGAGATGTTGTAGCATCGCCAAAGTGTTCTCTGACACGCTCCTCGACTCCTATAACCAGGGTACCTGCTCCTGCTGACTCCATGGTGTGGTGTGGAATTCTGTTAGGTATGCGTAACTGGCTGTAAGGGAGTCAGGTGCAGGAGAGCAGAAGTTGGGTAGCCAAAGGAGCCTTTTATTTCGGCGAACAAAACACATGGCACTAAGAACACTCAACACAATATGGGTTGACATAACCCAGTGCAAACCAGTCTAGCGTGTACATACACGAAACAACAAACAATTCCATACACAGACATGGGGGGGAACAGAGGGTTATATACATGTCTAATACTGAGGGAATTGAAACCAGGTGTGTAGGAAAACAAGACAAGACAAATGGAAAAATGAAAGGTGGATCAGCGATGGCTAGAAAACCGGTGACGTCGACCGCCGAACGCCGCCAGAACAAGGAGAGGAACCGATTTCGGCGGAAGTCGTGACACTGTTGGACTATTTTGTCATACTTCTGACATTGCCTCATTGTATGTCAAAATCTTGACATGTATTTGAGCAGTGAGCACAATGGAAAAACACACTCTAGAGATCTATGCAACAATCTTTCAGAACATGTCAGACATTGCACTGTCAACAGTATGAAAATTGATGTTGACTATGTTGATTAGAGGTCGACCGATTAATCGGAATGGCCGATTAATTAGGGCCGAATTCAAGTTTTCATAACAATCGGTAATTGGCATTTTTGGACACCGATCCTGGCCGATTATATTGCACTCCACGAGGAGACTGTGTGGCAGGCTGACTACCTGTTATGCGAGTGCAGCAAGGAGCCAAGGTAAGGTGCTAGCTAGCATTAAACGTATCTTATAAAAAAACTATCAATTTTAACATAATCACTAGTTAACTACACATGGTTGATGATATTACTAGTTTATCTAGCTTGTCCTGCGTTGCATATAATCGATGCGGTGCCTGTTAATTTATCATTGAATCACAGCCTACTTTGCCAAACGGGTGATTTAACAAACGCATTCGCGAAAAAAGCACTATCATTGCACCAATGTGTACCTAACCATAAACATCAACGTCTTTCTTAAAATCAATACACAAGTATATATTTTTAAACCTGCATATTTAGTTAATATTGCCTGCTAACATGAATTTCTTTTAACTAGGGAAATTGTGTCACTTCTCTTGCGTTCTGTGCAAAAGAGTCAGGGTATATGCAGCAGTTTGGGCCGCCTGGCTCGTTGCGAACTGTGTGAAGACTATTTATTCCTAACAAAGACAGCCAACTTCGCCAAACGGGGGATGATTTAACAAAAGCGCATTTGCGAAAAAAGCCCAATTCATTCAAACAGCACTTTACTGCGTTTGCCAGCAGCTCTTCGCAATGCTTCAAGCATTGCGCTGTTTATGACTTCAAGCCTATCAACTCCCAAAATTAAGCTGGCAATACTAAAGTACCTATTAGAACATCCAATAGTCAAAGGTATATGAAATACAAATGGTATAGAGAGAAATAGTCCTATAATAACTACAACCTAAAACTTCTTACCTGGGAATATTGAAAATTCATGTTAAAAGGAACCACCAGCTTTCATATGTTATCCTGTTCTGAGCAAGGAACTTAAACGTTAGCTTTTTTACATGGCACATATTGCACTTTTACTTTCTTCTCCAATTATTATTATTATTTAAACCAAATTGAACATGTTTCATTATTTATTTGAGACTAAATTGATTTTATTGATGTATTATATTAAGTTAAAATAAAAGTGTTCATTGTTCATTCAGTATTGTTGTAATTGTCATTATTACAAATATATACTAAAATCATCCGATTAATCGGTATCGGCTTTTTTGGTCCTCCAATAATCGGTATCGGCGTTGAAAAATCATAATCGGTCGACCTCTAATGTTGATACTGTATATCTCATCATATTGTATCATCTAAACATACTATTTCATTATGAGGACCATATCACATCAATTAATATAAATTCAAACTCACTCAGGTAGATCAAATCATCAAAAGTATCTTAAATGTGATACAGCAATGAGGTAATGTGTCAGTAAATATATGTTTTTGTGATGACTTTCAGACTACACATGGAGGTGGGTTTCAGAAGTTTTCTATATTACAGGGCAATGCTTTGCCCTGAAGGGACATTTCCATAGAGAGCAGCTTTGCATTGGCAGTGAATGCTTCAGTCCTTCTCTCTCTGCAGGGTCTTAGGGGCAGGTTGTCTCGACTCAGTCTGCAGCTCAATCAGTCCAGCCGGGTCAAACTGTCTCTATTGAATGTAGCACCAGTAGTAAAGTTACTCAATACTCTGGCTCACTGTATTACCTGGCCTGGTACCATCAGACGTCTGGAGAAGCTCCTAAACTCCTGATCAAATGTATTATGTTATGACGGACTAAGCTGTTAAAAGTGTTTGCTTGAATCATTGACAACAGTTCTGAAGAATGCACACGAGAGCGAATTCAATCAGTTTATTAGAAATGAATGGTGGCAAAGATGCAAATAGTTAATGAGCTAAAAACATCAGTATTGATTCTCAATAGTGGAAATGTGAAATGGTCCATTCACAAGCGAAATGGTCCATTCCATTGAAAACATTATTTCTCTATAGTAATGAGATTGATTACCTGTAGTGAATTTGATCACTGATTTAGACGGTTGCAGTACCATCTAACTCTGCTAAACCACTGTTACAGAGACCTTCAGTGGTAAGATCTTTAGAGAGTGGAGTTCACAGTAATTACCAATAAATGGTGAGACTCTCTCTGTGAAATGTTGTGTGAACGTGTGTAGACGTGTGTTATTGTCAGGGTCAGAGAATGACAGCTTTCCTCTGTCACAGTCCAGATGCACTCTGATCTGCTTAGGTTTCTGTCTCAATGTGATATCAGTGGGTGGAACAGGTGGGAATAATGCCCAGTATTTACCTTCATAATATCCGACACTCCAGTACCCACTCTTTATCAATCCAGACCTCTGGACGGAGTCTGTGATCACACCTATGGTCCAGTTTTCACTCTCCCCAACCTCAACAAGCCAGCTGTGTGTCCCTGAGATAAAGCCCTCAGAGGCTAGGACAAACTGAAGGTGATCAAACCTCTCTGGGTTGACAGGAAGCCACTGTATAGCATCACAGTCTCTCACGCTGGTCAGATCTTCAGACAGGCGGAGACGCGGGTGGGCAGTATTGGGGTCCAGAGTCACAGGAGCTGAACATAGAGATTAGATTACAACTACAGATTAAAATTGACAAGGGCTGGGTTTCTGCTTTCAGTGTTTTTTACATTTTAAATAACACCACAGCGCCATCTAGCTTGTAAAATAACTGGAAACGTTGCCCCATACAAATATAGTAATGCATCAGGATTCACAGAGAGAGATATTTTGTTTATTTGTTATTGTCTTTGATTTGAATCCTGGCCAAAGTCTTATAGAAGTTGTGTTCATTGGGCCAACATTTTATTGTTTAATTACTTACTATATTGAACAATCTCTTGCATCTTCTCCCAGACTTTGAACTGCAGGTTGCCCAGGTGCTTTGCCACATTGATCAGTGGACCTGAAACCATCTCTAGATCCGGCACTGTGTACTGGGTTCTGTTAAACATTCAAGAGTAATTGATAGTGTGGGATTGGGTTCAGAACCACAGAGAAGATAGAGAAAGGACACGACTAACTTGCCTTTTCACTGTGACCTTGTAGTTCTGTAGAAGAAAAAAAAGTAGCAAATTACCAATCAATGTAATCACTAAAATCAATGAGATCAATTTAGTTAATCAAGTATCACAAATAATGTATACATGGATAATTAGTCCTTACCTGCAAGAATGAGATGTCTTCAGCTCTCAGCTCCTCTTCTATGGCTCTGATTGTTTCAGACAGTGATGATATCTCTCTGCACATCTCTTCAATCTTCTCCTTCACCGTCTTATTCTTCTGCTCCTCTTCCTCCCACAGCGCAGCTATACTCTCTGCCTCTTCATCTCTTAGAAACTGATGAAGCTTTTCAAACTCCTTCTTAATCTGCTTCTCTGTGTGCTGAGCCTGGCTCTGGAGACAGTAAGAGGGATATTTGATAGACCACAGCGTTTATGTGAAGGGGTAGGTTACTGTAGTTTAACATTGTTAATATATTACTCAGCATTCTTACCTTAATATTTTCTGCTGCTTGATCACAGGATTGTATAACTTTGTTAAAGGCCTTCAGGTTTCCCTGTAAGGGTTTTAGTGCAGTCTGGAGTTTCTCCTAAAATTGGTAGTAGTTGTAGTGAGCTATTTTTGAAATAGCCACATGAAACACGGACAACTTGTTTTACACATTTTCATGAAATGGACCTTTGAACTTTCTGACCTCAAATATAAACTTGAAAATATAAAATTGTACACCTTCAAAAAAACATTTCTATCAATGCAATTTCCCACAAAACACAATTAACTGCCAGTGACCAGCTTAAACCATCCAAGTTTTCATACCTTATAATTCTTAGCAGCTTTATCGATCTGACAAAGGCCGTCGTTGGTGTTTTTTTTTAAGGCCTTACACTTTAAACACAGTAGCTGTTTATCCTCCAGACAGAAGAGCATAAGCTTCTCATTATGCAGATTGCAGAGCACCTCAGACTCAGTCGTGTCTTCCCGACTCCTCTCCTGTAAGACAGCCTCACACTGCCTTTTCAGATTCAGATCAAATGGAAGCTCCAGCGATGATCTTCTTCTACAGAGAGGGCATTCCAGCACGTCGTTATGTTTCCACAGTTCCAACAAGCAGACTTTACAGATGCTGTGTCTACATGACAGGATGACCGGGTCCCTGAAGATGTCACGACACACAGAACAGGAGAGATTCCCCTCTGGGAGAGATGCTATGGAAGCCATTTTAAGGAAATCACATCGCACAAAGCCTGTATGATTGCCAGTTTAGAATATCAGTGTTAATGTAAAATCCTTCTGCCGAGTCCTGCACTGAACTTTGCACCCTAACAATACAGGTTGAGGTGTGTGTGTGTTCTTAATTGTCATGGCTTGTCTCCAAGTTCCAACTCCAAGCTCCAAGTCCACCACTGTCTTAACCACTTCATGGCTTGATTCACAGTCACTTTATGCCCCAGTGCTATCAAAAAATGTATTTCCTGTCCTTATTCCTTATTCCTGGTGTTACCTGTCTCGCATCATTCTCCTATCAACTGAGCTATCTAAACTAAGGGACAGAAATCGGAAACTAACTAACAGGGAAGGTCGAAATGTCACCAGACTGCAAAAGAAAAGACACAACAAGGAAACCATCTGAGTAGCGTTTATTGAGGACAGGTAACCCTTTCATGACCAGGTACCTTTGGTGTGTGCATAGCCATGCAGTTAGATTCTATATACATGGCTCTGGGTGTGTATTTATTGCAGAGATCTAGAACACTGCAGCATCACAGGGGGAAGGTTTGAGCGACATTGTGGCCTGCCCCTTTTAGAACTCATAAAGTTGACCGTGCCCAACATAATAATGTTTTAGTGATGGACATTCTGTGTGGCTGCATCATTTTGATGATTTGATGTACCCGAGTTGGGACTGATATTCATATATTTGATATGGTCCCATAATAAAATCTGTTTGGACACATCTAATAAAATCGTTTGGACACATCTACTCATGAGCCAATCAGTTGTGTTATGACAAGGTAGGGGTGGTATACAGAAGATAGCCCTATTTGGTAAAAGACCAAGTCCAAATTATTGCAAGAACAGCTCAAATAAGCAAAGACAAATGACAGTCCATCATTACTTTAAGATATGAAGGTCAGTCAATCCGGAAAATGTCAAGAACTTTGAAAGTTTCTTCAAGTGCAGTCGCAAAAACCATCAAGCACTATAATGCAACTGGTTCTCATGAGGACCGCCACAGGAAAGGAAGACCCAGAGTTACCTCTGCTGCAGAGTAAAAGTTCATTAGAGTTTCCAGCCTCAGAAATTGCAGCCCAAATAAATGCTTCACAGAGTTCAAGTAACAGACACATCTCAACATCAACTGCTCAGAGTAGACTGAGTGAATCAGGCCTTCATGGTCGAATTGCTGCAAAGAAACCACTACTAGTCTCAGAACCGCCTTGTCTTTGTGAGACGCAGTGTAGGTGAACCTACTCTGCATCTCACAAAGCAATTATCTTCTTAAGTAACAGACACATCTCAACATCAACTGTTCAGTGGAGACTGAGTGAATCAGGCCTTCATGGTCGAATGACTGCAAAGAAACCACTACTAAAGGACACCGATAGTAAGAAGAGACTTGCTTGGTTCCCACCGTGAATCATGGAGGAGGAAGTGTGATGGTGTGGGGGTGCTTTGCTGGTGATTTATTTGAAATTCAAGGCACACTTAACCAGCATGGCTACCACAGAATTCTGCAGCGATACGCCATCCCATCTGGTTTGCGCTTAGTGGGACTATCATTTGTTTTTCAACAGGACAATGACCCAACACACCTCCAAGCGGTGTAAGGGCTATTTGACCAAGGAGAGTGATGAAGTGCTTCATCAGATAACCTGGCCTCCACAATCACCTGACCTCAATCCATTTGAGATGGTTTGGGATGAGTTGGACCACAGAGTGAAGGAAAAGCAGCCAACTAGTGCTCAGCATATGTGGGAACTACTTCAAGTCTATTGAAAAAGCATTCCAGGTGAAGCTGGTTGAGAGAATGCCAAGAGTGTGCAAAGCTGTCATCAAGGCAAGGGTGGCTACTTTGAAGAATCCAAGATAAAAATAATAATAAAAATGTGTTAAACACTTTTTTGATTACTACATGATTCCATATGTGTTATTTAATAGTTTTGATGTCTTCACTATTACAGTACCATGTTGAAAATCGTAAAAAATAAAGAAAACCCTTGAATGAGTAAGTGTGTCCAAACTTTTGATTGTTACTGCATAAACATAGTTCACAACAGTTTTCATACTGGGAAACTTGAATGTGTCCAATATGCTGAAGTTCTATAATATACCAGCAGGGTGCATCAGTTACAAAGCAGTATTTAGACAGCTGGGTCATACCTACCATGCGTGGACCTTTTTTTTTGGGGGGGGGGGGGGTTACTCTATCAGAAAAATAACATGTTTGACTTTCAAAAAAACATGTTGGTCAAGCTCAGGCACTTAAATCCTAATAATAATAGGTGGATTGTTCACAAATGGACCATGACACATTTACACCCTGTTCGAGACTAGTGCTGAGTGATTAGTGCTTTTTGAGGTTGGTTCGGTTTCATTTTGATTATTAAAAAAGAATCACGGTTTTATTTTTCGGTTTAGATTCTTTGGGTTGAATGCTGTAACACAGAATAAAACAATGAATAAAAGTCCCATGATGAGAGTGACTGACCTTTACTGCTTATCACTTAGTAACCATCATTTATTCACATTCTTTTACTTTACTAAAATATTTAAGTTGTAGAGTATAATCTTTTTATTTTATTTGATGACTTTATTATTTCATTCCAAGTCATCATCTCATCTCGATAGAGCTGCTGCCTATGCTGTCTGAAAAAATAATGACTTTTTAGTTCTTCAAAGTAAATAAGGCATACGTTTATGACCGTTGAATACCAGCTATCAATCAGTTAGATCATGTATGTTCAGGTAGAGATACCTTGAGAAGTAACATCTGCTCTCTATAGAGTACCACAGTATGAGCCATAATACTCATAAAATCTAGCCTTCAAACAACAAAATGTTTCCAATCGTTTTTGCACCATTAATTTTTCCCAAAGGTGATTTTAGAAACACTTAAAATAAGGGTTGTGTTTTGTGTAGGCTTACCCTGGTGTGACATTTTGATAACCGTTTAAATCTCTCTAGGACAAGTGTCACGCCCTGATCTGTTTCACCTGTCTTTATGCTTGTCTCCACCCCCTCCAGGTTTTACCCATCTTCCCCACTTATCCCCTGGGTATTTATACCTGTGTTTTCTGTCTGTCTGTGCCAGTTTGTCAAGTCAACCAGTTGTTTGTCTCAGCTCCTGCTTTTACACAGTCTCGCTTTTTCCTCACTCTCCTGGTTTTAACCTTTGCCTGTCCTGACTCTGAGCCCACCTGCCTGACCACTCTGCCTGAGCCCGCCTGCCGTCCGGTGCCTTTGACGCTACTCTGGATTATTGATCCCTGCCTGCCTTGACCTGTTTGCCTGCCCCTGTTGCTGTAATAAACATTGTTACTTCAACACAGGCTGCATTTTGGTCTTACCTGAAACGTGATAACAAGGTGACTTTTATCAATATATTCGCCTGCACTGCTGAGATATTTTAGGTAGGATTGTAAAAATAATGAGATTTTGAATACTTTTAATGGGTTATACTTCTCATAGAAATTGAATAGCACCTGGGGACATTGCAAAATTGCCTAGATCCACTAAAAACAAAATGCATAATTGTTAAAATTCACTTTGAGACAGAGCTGCTGGAAAACATGTGGCGAGCTACACCACTTTCAAAGCATTTTGCAATGGAAAAAGTAAATAGGCGTAGTACGTCGCCTCTGTTTTGTCTATCAGTGTTGGGATTAGTTACTTAAACGTATTATGCATTACTTTGTGTGGAAAGTTACATGTTATAATACTGTTACTTTCATGAGAAATCTTAATACCACTTTGTTTGACTGTCGGAGGGAGCAATGCGAGCCGAGCACGCTCTACCAAAGAGAGGCTACTTACTAACTCAGGTTTGATCACTAGTTTCGCCTTTCATCTTTGGCGCTGCCTGCGCTAGTCTACAAGTCCTGCACACTATTATGGGCTGGTTAATTAGCCATACTGTAAGCCAAACATCTGTACAGATTTCCTATCTTTTCATTCAAAATCTCAAGCTGCCAGTTCTGGTTAACGACCGCACATAGGCTACCCAGACCTATAGCGATGTATAGAGAGCACACTTGCCACTAGACAGGAAAGCCCTCAATGAGCTAAAACAGAAGCAATCATCTGTCAACATTTCTCCAACCAGCCTTTCTCCACTGGTTGGAGAACTAAATGTGGAGATCGGATCATGCAAACACGCTTTTAATTGACACAGTAACAATTACTTTTTAAAATTGGGTAAAGTGTTACTTTCCTCCGTTAATCATTTAACATTACCTCCAACACTGTCTAGTGAATACAATCTTGTGCCTGGGATTTCACGTGGTAACCCCCATGCTCTCTGTGACAGGTGGATTCACTTGTCATTCACAGTGGTCTCTTAGCTACAGCCTACAGCAGTGTTTCCCAACCCAGGTCCTCAAGTATCCCAACAGTACACATTTTTTTATGTAACCCTGGACAAGCACACCTGATTCAACTTGTCAACTAATCATCAAGCCCTCAATGAGTTGAATGAGGCATGTTTGACAAGGGCTACAACAAAACGGCGTACTGTTGGGGGTATTCAAGGACCAGGGTTGGGAAACACTGGCCTACAGAGCCTCATCAACTATTTCTGGTTGCACCATAGAGATGGAGGACTCATCTTTGTATCTGTGACATAGAATGTGACAGCATGGGCGGTGCCATTGAGGTGCTCTCCATGTTGAAGTAGTCAATTTTCTTATTTGCGATTGGCTTATCCATCCTGATGACCCGTTTGGACATGAATCAAACCGGATCACCAGGAGGGATCAACCAATGAAGTTGGAAGTCCAATCCAGTTGACTATATTAAAATGGACGAAATTGAGGAAATGTTGGTGAAGCAACAGCTGTGCTGGAATGCTAACAATATGGGTGCTACTTCGAGAACCCAAACTCTCGCATCTTTCATAACAAAGAGCGAGGAAGACTGGAGGAGCAATGGTGGAAGTATTGTGCGATTCTCTTGGCTCAAGTACAGTTGGTGAGAATGAGTGGACGATGGTGAAGAGTGGAGTGAAAGGGGCTAAAGTTGGAAATTAACAGCAGTTTATGGTTGGAGTGTGACTCACGAGCAAGGATGTTTATTTGGGTGACCTGTTTGCGGTCTCAAAGATGGAGAAGGACGAATTGGGTAAAGGGGAATCTGTTCGATTGACCAGGAGCGGTATTTGACCAGGCAGAAGCTACTCTTCCTGGGGTCCTGCAAAATTAAGGCAGTTTATGCAATTTAAAAAATATTACAATACATTCACAGATTTCCCAACATACTGAGTGCCCTCAGGCCCCTACTCCACCACTACCACACATCTACAGTACTAAATCCTTTTGAGGATCTGAGGACCCATGCCAAATCTTTTCAGTCTCCTGAAGGGGAATGTGTTTTGTCGTGCCCTCTTCACGACTGTCTTGTTGTGCTTGGACCATGTTCGTTTGTTGGTGATGTGGACGCCAAGGAACTTGAAGCTCTCAACCTGCTCCATCCACTACAGCCCCGTCAATGAGAATGGGGGTGTGCTCGGGCCTCCTTTTCCTGTAGTCCACAATCATCTTTGTCTTGATCACGTTGAGGGAGAGGTTGGTGTCCTTGCACCACACGGTCGGGTCTCTGACCTTCTCCCTATAGGCTGTCTCATCATTGTCGGTGATCAAGCCTACCGCTGTTGTGTAATCAGCAAACGTAATGATGGTGTTGGAGTCGTGCCTGGCCATGCAGTCGTGGGTGAACAGGGAGTACAGGAGGGGGCTGAGCCCGTCAGGAAGTCCAGGATCCAGTTGCAGAGGGAGGTGTTTAGTCGCAGGGTCGAGCTTTGGGGGCACTATGGTGTTGAACGCTGAGCTGTAGTCAATGAATAGCATTCTCACATAGGTGTTCCTTTTGTCCAGGTGGGAAAGGGCAGTGTGGAGTGCAATAGAGATTGCATCATCTGTTGGTGTTATATGCAAATTGGTCTAGTGTTTCTGAGATAATGGTGTAGATGTGAGCCATGACCATCCTTTCAAAGCACTTCATGGCTGCAGACGTGAGTGCTACGGGTCGGTAGTCATTTAGGTAGGTTACCTTAGTGTTTTTGGACACAGGGACTATGGTGGTCTGCTTGGAACATGTTCAGTTGTGTGGATTGACATGCATATTATTATTAGCTCTCTGTTTACATCCAAGGGCCAGCCACGCTGGGATTTTCAGAGTAGGGCACTGGTTGTGTCATCTCTGGTGTTCGTTGGACATAGAGGCTGTGTGGTTTAGGGATAACATTCCAGGAGTGGTAGACACATGTCAATTTAATTGAAGGAAGGAAGCCTATCAGTATTACTGTCGCTTGATGAAGTGGTTCTCCCAACTTGTGTAAAACTTGGGTATGTGAGATATGCGGTGAGAGACCGTATGTACAGAAGCCGTTGCAGTGTTGTAAAAAGCACAGTCACAAATTGTCACAGTATCTAACGAAGGTGGCGCCCCTCCTCGGTCGGGCGGCGCTCGCCGGTCGTCGTCGCCGGCCTATTAGCTGCCACCGATCGTTGTTTCTGTGTCTTTTGGTTTTGTCTGTCTATCCCGCACCTGTTTTGTGTTTGTCATTAGTGGGGGGTTATTTAATGTGTATTTTCAGTTGGGGTTCTCATGCGGGATTGTTCATTTGTTCACTAAGGACAGTTGTAATTATATCCGATTAAGAAGACATTATATTGCCGGGCTGCGCCCCGCGCGCTGTTTGTTTTCCAGTGCGCTTATTTGTTTTGAGAAAAGTGTTTTCTCCTGGCGGACTTCGCCACGCGCCCTGTGCCCAACGGCTATTGCGTCTGGTATTTATTATTAAAACTCAGTTGCTCCGGCCCTCTGTCTCCTGCTCCTGATTTCACATATCTACTGGTCCTAGACATTCGTGACACAAATTGTAAAATTTTTGTTTACGTGGCAAGTGTTGGTCGAAGTAATAAATATGTAGTAGTTGAAGAGTCAGTTGAAGCATGTTGTTTTAATTGTGATGGGAATCACGTTCCCGAGTTCCCGGAATGCCCAGTACGGATGAAGGAGGTCGCAGTAACTAAGAGCAGGGCCATCCAGCAGGTCTCCTATGTGGAGGCAGTGAAAATAGCTGTAGGGGTGAGTAGAGAGGAGATGGTAGTGGATGTCCCACAGTCTGCAGTGTATGACATGCAGGAGAAGGATCCCATCATACTAATAAGAAGATAGAATTTGTTCCGTTTATAGCGCAAATTCTAAATTGCACTAGTCAAATTAATAAAAAATTGAAGAAGCTAGACATTGTGAAGGCGGCAAATAGATGTCTGTATCTCCAGGACTTTACAGCCGGAATGTTACAGGGAGCACTGAATGAAGAGGTTCACCTCTTCCAGGTTCCTGAGCCTGAGTAGAGATCTGAATAGTACAGTTTTTGTTTGAAATTCAGTAAGGCAGGTTTGGTTAGAATAGACTGTGATAGAATGATCAAAGTCCACTGTTTAACATTGTGTGTGTTTAGAGTGAAATTCATATTTAAAGACATTATAGCCATTCTTTGCATAACGCTCAGTCCAGCTATAGTAGTTTACTAAACTATGCTGTCCAAATCAGGCCTGGGCCAAAGCAAAGAAAATGGACTCTGTAGCAGACTAGCAATCTTTCAGACGATTGAGAAACAGATTTACTACATCGATTAAGAAAGCTAAATCAAGCTACTTTTTAAGCTCCATCTCTGATACTGCTGGTGATCCTTCAAAATGTTGGAAAACAGCAAATGCACTGAAGGCTATAAATTCCTCTTCTTCCCTGCCTAAGCAAGTTCTGTCTGACTTTGGTACCATAACTGAGAAGAACTGGATAAGTGATGCTTGTAAACATCATTTTATCTCGGCAGGCTTTTTATTTGAGAGAAACGGTGGTTTAATTGACCCTGGTCAGTCATTCGACTGCTCTTTCCTCTGCCAGCCTCTAGCTGACTCGACGGTTAACCTGTCAACTTCTAGTAAATCTTTGTTTTCATTTTAACAGTTTACTATCTGTGATGTGCTAGATGCCTTAAGATTGGGGCTTACATGCTTGATCCATTTTTTTCTGAAGCTCTCTGACCCCCTAAATGCTGAATCATTAACCCATATTACCTGACGATTATGTCTGGTACTATCCCCAAGGTTTGAAAGGTGGCCCATGTACTCCCCCTTCACGAAGGTGGTGACCCTTGTGACCTAAATAATTATCGCAATATTTCTAAACTTTCTTGCCTAGCTAAAATATTAGAATCCTTGATTAATTCTCAGCTTAGATATTTTTTAAATCTTTGATATGTACTGTAAATGTACATCAGTTGGGTTTTAGACCAGGTCATAGCATCATCTCTGCTGCATCCCTAGTTATAAATGAGGTGGTTAACTGTATGGATTAAAAGCAACATTGTGCTGCCCTCTTCATTGACCTGTCAAAGGCTTTTGATACTACTAGTCACTTATTGCTAATTCAGAGGCTTTACTCAATTGGCCTAGACCAGAGTGTATGTAACTGGTTTAAAAATTACTTGACAGATAACTCTATGTATCTACTGATGGTGTTTAATCAGGTTTCCTGGATATTACGAAAGGTGTCCCGCAGGGGTCGATTCTGGGTCCTGTACTTTTTACTGTTTACATTAACAGTATCAACTTGTCTGTAAAACATTTTAACCTGTACTTGTATGCCAATGATACTGTTGCGTATGCTATTTCCCCCACGGTTTACCAGGCTCTATCTGAACTACAGTCTGCCTTCATTATATTACAGAAAAACTTTATTGATTTGAAATTAGTATTGAATGCAGGTAAAACTAAGTAAACTCAGCAAAAAAAGAAACGTCCCTTTTTCAGCACCCTGTCGTTCAAAGATAATTCGTAAACATCTTCATTCTAAAGGGTTTTAACACTGTTTCCCACAAATAATGAACATGCACCTGTGGAACGGTCGTTAAGACACTAACAGCTTACAGACGGTAGGCAATTAAGGTCACAGTTAAGAAAACTTAGGACACTAAAGAGATCTTTCTACTGACTCTGAAAAACACCAAAATAAAGATGCCCTAGGTCCCTGCTCATCTGTGTGAACGTGCCTTAGGCATGCTGTAAGGAGGCATGAGGACTGCAGATGTGGCCAGGCCAATAAATTGCCCGTACTGTGAGATGCCTGAGACAGAGCTACAGAGAGACAGGACGGACAGCTTAACGTCCTCGCAGTGGCAGACCACATGTAACAACACCTGCACAGGATCGGTACATCTGAACATCACACCTGCGGGACAGGTAAAGGATGGCAACAACAACTGCCCGAGCTACACCAGGAACGCACAATCCCTCCATCACTGCTCAGACTGTCCGCAATAGGCTGAGAGATGCTGGACTGAGGGCTTGTATGCCTGTTGTAAGGCAGGTCCTCACCAGACATCACCAGCAACAACGTCGCCTATGGGCACAAACCCACCGTCGCTGGACCAGACAGGACTGGCAAAAAGTGCTCTTCACTGATGACTTGCGGTTTTGTCTCACCAGGGGTGATGGTCGGATTCACGTTTATCGCTGAAGGAATGAGCGTTACACCGAGGCCTGTACTCTGGAGTGGGATCGATTTGGAGGTGGAGGGTCCGTCATGGTCTGGGGCAGTGTGTCACAGCATCATCGGACTGAGCCTGATTGCAGGCAATCTCAACGCTGTGCGTTACAGGGAAGACATCCTCCTCCCTATGTGGTACCCTTCCTGCAGGCTCATCCTGATATGACCATCCAGCATGACAATGCCACCAGCCATACTGCTCGTTCTGTGCGTGATTTCCTGCAAGACAGGAATGTCAGTGTTCTGCCATGAACAGCGAAGAGCCCGGATCTCAATCCCATTGAGCACGTCTGGGACCTGTTGGATCGGAGGGTGAGGGCTAGGGCCATTCTCCCCAGGTGCCTTAGTGGAAGAGTGGGGTAACATCTCACAGCAAGAACTGGCCAATCTGGTGCAGTCCATGAGGAGGAGATGCACTGTGGTACTTAATGCAGCTGGTGGCCAGACCAGATACTGACTGTTACCTTTCATTTTGTCCCCTCCCTTTGTTCAGGGACACATTATTCCATTTCTGTTAGTCACATATCTGTGGAACTTGTTCAGTTTGTCTCAGTTGTTGAATCTTATTTTCATACAAATATTTACACATGTTAAGTTTGCTGAAAATTAACTCAGTTGACAGTGAGAGGACGTTTCTTTTTTTGCGGAGTTTATATGTTGTTCTCTAGAGCGCTTTAAAAAAAAGCATTTCTACTTTGGATGGTATCCATATTGATCGTGTCCCTGCTTGCAAATATCGGGGCATCTGGATAAATGAAAAGCTGTCTTTTTAAAAGCATATAGATGAGTTAGTTAAAAAGATGTTAATAGAAAGGGGCTTCTGCTATAGAAATAGGTTCTGCCTCTCACTAAATACTAGAAAGCAGATTATTCAGTTGACGTTCCTATCGGTCCTACACAATGGCGACATCATCGATATGAATGCAGCTGCCACTTCATTAAAGCCATTAGATGCAGTTTATCATCGTGCACTGTGCTTTATTACGGGCGACAATTTTGGTACTCATCACTGCATTCTCCACCAGAAAGTTGGAATGCCCTCTTTGATGTCACGTAGGTTAATACATTGCTATGTTTTCATGTATAAAGCCCTTTTACAAAAAGTCCCACTGTACCTAACATCATTACTAAACTTTAGACATATGAGTTACCACACCCTGTCTCAGGGATGGATAAGTCTGGAAATTAGTTTGTTCTCTACTGAGTTGGGTACATTAAAGCATTAAAAACCCAGACGCAGACACGGTGAATAAACAATGGTTTAATAGTCCAAGGGGCAGGCAAGAGACAGGTCAAGGCAGGCAGGGGTCAATAATCCAGAGACTGGGCAAGGGTACAGGTCGGCAGGCAGGGTCGGGGGCAGGCAGAGTGGTCAGGCAGGCTGGTACAGAGACGGGACAGGCGAGGGTCAAAACCAGGAGGGCAAGAAAAAGAGACTAGGAAAAAATAGGAGCTGAGAGGACAAACGCTGGTAAGCTTGACAAACAAGACGAACTGGCAACAGACAGACAGAGAACACAGGGGATAATGGGGAAGATGGGAGACACCTGGAGGAGGGTGGAGACAATCACAAAGACGGGTGAAACAGATCAGGGCGTGACAGATGAATGCGTTTGTTTTTTATGTCCGTGTTTTTCTTTCTGCTTGCTTTTTGTATTTATATTGATGTATATATTTTTTTGTAATTTCTGTAATTCAGGGCTCATCTGTAAAAGAAACCTTGGTCTCAGTGTGACTCCCTGATAAAATAAAGGTTAAGTAATTTAAGTTGTTGTTGCCTCATGTGTCTCAGGACCTTTTGATATCAGATTCAGAATGAATAATAACAAGATTTGTGGTAGTTTGAAAAGGTTTGATTCACCTTAGGCCAGGAGTGTTTCCAATTCACATGATCCGACAAGAAAAAACCCAGCCCTATAGTCATTGCACAGATGAAAAGGGAAGCTATCTATAATTTGTTTTAAATTGTCATAGCCTCCAGATAGGACCCAGAGTTTTACCTGACAAGGTAATGAGATCAGGGAAAAGAAACGTAAGAATACCTTCCTGATATTGTGTCCGGAATATAAATATATATGTGTATGATGGTGTGTATGGACAGTATTATTCATAGAAAAGGTGTATACGAAATGTGTGTGAGGGTCTTTGTACAGCAAGTAAGTCAAACTCAATCACTGTGGTGGACTTTTGGTGGAAGAACCAAACTGAGTGTTCCTCGTAAGTAGTCAATACTATACACATACAACAATTTCAAAGATTTTACTGAGTTACTGTTCATAAGGAAATCAGTCAATTGAAATAAATTGACTAGGCGTACTCTTTGGATTTCACATGACTGGGCAGGGGCTCAGCCATGGGTGGTCCTGGGAAGGCATAAGCCCACCCACTGGGGAGCCCGGCCCAGCCAATCAGAATTAGTATTTCCCCACAAAAGGGCTTTATTACAGACATAAATACTCCTCAGTTTCATCAGCTGTCCAGGTGGCTGGTCTCAGACGATCCTGCAGGTGAAGAACCCAGATGTGGAGTTCTTGGGCTGGCGTGGTTATACATGGTCTGCGGTTCTGAGGCCGGTTGGACGTTCTGCCACTCTAAAATGACGGCGGCGGCTTATGGTACAGAAATGAACATTAAATTATCTGGCAACAGCTCTGCTCGACATTCCTGCAGTCAGCATGCCAATTTCACGCTCCCCCAAGACTTAGACACATTGTGTTGTTTCACGAAACTGCACATTTAAGAGTGGCCTTGTATTGTCCCCAGCACAAGGTGCACCTGTGTAATGGTCATGCTGTTAAATCAGCTTCTTGATATTCCACACCAGTCACATGGATGGATTATCTTTGCAAAGAAGAAATGCTCACTAACAGGGATGTAAACTAATTTCTGCACAGAATTGGAGAGAAATAAGCTTTTTTGTATGCACGTAAAATTTCTGGGGTATTTTATTTCAGCTCATGAAACATGGGACCAAAACTTCACATGTTGCGTTTATATTTTTGTTCAGTACAGATTTAGACTTTTAATATTTTAATTAACATCCCGGGACCTTTCCCATCCCCCACCCACATAGAGCATTCCATTGTTGTCCAGGATCATCCAGTTATGGGGTAAGACTTAAAACATAAGAGAAATCTCTTCTCTACTTTGCATTCAAAAGTTATGGATATGCATCTCCGCACTTGGTGTGAGATCTGTATAGGCCTTCAACAGTACAGTATATGATAGTTGTCCAACTGTATAACCAAAAGCTAGTATTCAACAGCATATAATAACAACGTATGCCAAGCATGCCTAACTAACTTGTCTTATTCTGAAATCTGAACTTAGTTCATCCCTTTTCATGAATCAATCAACTTCGTTTAGTGTTGATATTACTGAAAGAGAGTGACCCGGCTCTACGTGTTTGCTGGTTTGTGACCCACTGACACCGCCCCGGTTAGAGGGGAATAAGGCAACCCGAGAGTTGACACACACATGAACTTTATTTATACACACTGGAGATGAACATGGAGGTGAACATGGGGATGGTTCTGTAAAGATACAGAGAATGAAGGAATAAAGAATATTCACATACAGGCTAGAATATACCAGATGAGGCTCCTCAGAGGAGGAAGGGGAGGACCATCCTCCTCAGTGAATTTCAGAAAAATAGAAATAGTGAATCATAAAAAAAGTTAGCCTTTTTAGATAAAACTATACTGCAGTTGAAGTCAGAAGTTTACATACACTTAGGTTGGAGTCATTAAAACTCATTTTTCAACCACTCCACACATTTCTTGTTAACAAACTATAGTTTTGTTAAGTCGGTTAGGACATCTACTTTGTGCATGACACAAGTAAGTTTTCCAACAATTGTTTACAGACAGATTATTTCACTGTATCACAACTCCAGTGGGTCAGAAGTTTACAAACACTAAGTTGACTGTGCCTTTAAACAACTTGGAAAATTATGTAATGGCTTTAGAAGTTTCTGATAGGCTAATTGACATCATTTGAGTCATTTGGAGGTGTACCTGTGGATGTATTTCAAGGCCTACCTTCAAACTAAATTCCTATTTGCTTGGCATAACGGGAAAATCAAAAGAAATCAGCCAAGACCTCAGAAAAAAATTGTAGACCTCCACAAGTCTGGTTCATCCTTGGGAGCAATTTCCAAACGCCTGAAGGTACCACGTTCATCTGTGCAAACAATAGTACGCAAGTATAAACACCATGGGAACACGCAGCCATCATACCGCTCAGGAAGGAGGTGTTCTGTCTCCTAGACATGAACGTACTTTGGAGCGAAAAGTGCAAATCAATCCCAGAACAACAGCAAAGGACCCTGTGAAGATGCTGGAGGAAACGGGTACAAAAGTATCGATATCCACAGAAAAACGAGTCCTATAATCGACATAACCTGAAAGGCCGCTCAGCAAGGAAGAAGCCACTGCTCCAAAACCGCCATAAAAAAAGCCAGACTACAGTTTGCAACTGCACATAGGGACAAAGATGGTACTTTTTTGAGAAATGTCCTCTGGTCTGATGAAACAAAAATAGAACTGTTTGGCCAGAATGATCATCGTTATGTTTGGAGGAAAAAGGGGGAGGCTTGCAAGCCGAAGAACACCATCCCAACCGTGAAGCACGGGAGTGGCAGCATCATGTTGTGGGGTTGCTTTGCTGCAGGGGGGACTAATGCATTTCACAAAATAGATTGCATCATGAGGGAGGAAAATGATGTGGATATATTGAACAACATCTCAAGACATCAGTCGGGAAGTTAAAGCTTGGTAGCAAATGGGTCTTCCAAATGGACAATGACCCCAAGCATACTTCCAAAGTTGTGGCAAAATGGCTTCAGGACAACAAAGTCAAGGTATTGGAGTGGCCATCACAAAGCCCTGACCTCAATCCTATAGAAAATGTGTAGGCAGAACTGAAAAAGCATGTGCGAGCAAGGAGGCCTACAAAACTGACTCTGTTACACCAGCTCTGTCAGGAGGAATGGCCCAAAATTCACCCAGCTTATTGTGGGAAGCTTGTGGAAGGCTACCTGAAATGTTTGATCCAAGTTAAACCATTTGAAGGCAATGCTACCAAATACTAATTGAGTGTATGTAAACTTCTGACCCACTGGGAATGTAATAAAAGATTAAGTAAATCATTCTCTTTACTATTATTCTGACATTTCACATTTTTTAAATAAAGTGGTGATCCTAACTGACCTAAGACAGGGAATTTTTACAAGGATTAAATGTCAGGAATTGTGAAAAACTGAGTTTAAATTTATTTGGCTAAGGTGTATGTAAACTTACGACTGTAGATGCCAGAATGATTTATCCAGGGATCAAGCTGTTTGTATGTGGCTGCCATGAAAGTGTATTTATTAATCCTTTATTTAACTAGGCAAGTCAGTTAAAAACAAATTCTTATTTACAATGACGGCCTACCCCTGCCAAACCCTAACCACGCTGGGCCAATTGTGCGCCACCCTATGGGACACCCAATCACAGCCGGTTGTGATACAGCCTGGAATCGAACCAGGGTTTGTAGTGACACCTCTAGCACTGAGATGCAGTACCTTAGACCTCTGCGCCATTCGGGAGCCCAAGTGAACTGTGTTTGCATGTGATCAGGGGTGTATTAATTATGCTGATTCTGTTGAAAAATGTTTCTTAAACGGAAGCAAACGAAACGGGGGATAAATATACATGAATTTGTCAAATTGAAACTCTTGCTTGCAACTGGACTAATGATTACACCCTAGATCAGCTAGATGCAGGCAAGATTGTGCAAGGCGGTATTGAATGTGTCAATGTCTGTCACTTTGTCATACTCAAATTTCTCGCGAACTTACATTCACAGGCTGGGTTGTAGCAACCTCATGATTGGTACAGGGGACATTTTAGTATCATGTAGTAGCCTAAACCTATCGATGTTACATTGAGCTGGATGAATGGAATACAAATGACAGTCATCCAATATGCTGTAATTGAAATAAGGCCATGCTCATTAAAAAAATTATCATCCTCCCTCATCTTAAACGGCGACAACCACTGATAGAGTACGATAATATGGGATACACTCAGAAAAAAGGGTTCCAAAAGGGTTCTGCGGCTGTTCCCATAGAACAACCATTTTTGGTTCCAGTTACAACCCTTTTAGGTTCCAGGTAGAACTCTCTGTGGATAGGGTTCTATATGGAACCAAAAAGGGTTCTACCTTGAACCAAAAGGGTTCTACCTGGAACCAAAAGTGGTTGTTTAAAGGGTTCTCCTATGGGGACAGCCAAAGAACCCCTTTTGGTTCTAGATAGTACCTTTTTTTCTAAGAGTGTATGGGATAGAACAACAAGGACTGTATCTAATGATGACCTAATAACCATGTATTACATAGTAACACCGGATTAATAACTAGCATGACAAAAGCACAGTAAGAATAATGGCAAGGACTGTATATTATACAAATAGTAAACTATTGCAAAGCAAAACACAAGCGCAAGGACTGTTTAAATATATAGGAAGTAGTAAACAGTGAATAATCATTGTAGACAATATCAGTAGTAACATAATAACACGAATGAGAAATGCATAGAATACTGCTCCTCTAGCTCCTTCTACACTGGTAACAACAGGGACAACTTACTTTGTAATCATGCATCACATGCACCTATGTCCACCCACGCTATGAGTGCATGGGGATAGTCTGATTGGCTGAAGCCATGAGCTGGAGGTGAACGATATCTCTCACGTGAGGGGGAGAACTAGACTACCAGCGCTAGACAAACATAAACAACGACACACACGCTGGAAATTAGTCCGACAATGTCCTTGCCAGGGAGATTCTGTAAAAGCCACCCCTAAATACTGTACAGTGCCTTCAGAAAGTATTCAAATCACTTGACTTTTTCAAAATGTTGTTACTTTACAGCCTTATTCTAAAATTGATTTTTTTTAAATCCTCCGCAATCTACACACAATACCCCATAAAGACAAAGCGAAAACAGATGTTTTGAAATTTTTGCAAATGTATTAAAAATAAAAACAGAAATACTTTATTTACATAAGAACCTTTGCTATGAGGCTCGAAATTGAGCTCAGGTGCATCCTGTTTCCATTGATCATCCTTGAGTTCCTTCTACAACTTGATTGAAGTCCACCTGTGGTAAATTCAATTGATTGGACATGATTTGGAAAGGCACAAACCTGTCTATATAAGGTCCCACAATTGACAGTGCATGTCAGAGCAAAAACCAAGCCATGAGGTGGAAGGAATTGTCTGTAGAGCTGCGAGACAGGATTATGTCAAGGCACCGATCTGGGAAGGGTACCAAAATATTTCTGCAGCATTCAAGGTACCCAAGAACACAGTGGCCTCCATCATTCTTAAATGGAAGAAGTTTGTAACCACCAAGGCTCTTCCTAGAGCTGTCAGCCCAGCCAAACTGAGCAATCGGGGGAGAAGGGCTTTGGTCAAGGAGGTGACCAAGAACCCGACGGAGCTCTAGAGTTCCTCTGTGGAGATGGGAGAACCTTCCAGAAGGACAACCATCTCTGCAGCACTCCAACAATCAGGCCTTTATGGTAGAGTGGCCAGACAGAAGCCACCCCTCAGTAAAAGGCACATGACAGCCCGCTTGGAGTTTGCCAAAAGGCATCTAAAGACTCTCAGACCATGATAAACAAGATTCTCTGGTCTGATGAAACCAAGATTGAACTCTTTGGCCTGAATGCCAAGCGTCACGTCTGGAGGAAACCTGACACCATCCCTACGGTGAAGCATGGTGGTGGCAGCATCATGCTGTGGGGATGTTTTTCAGCGGCAGGGACTGGGAGACTAGTCAGTATCGAGGCAATGTTGAACGGAGCAAAGTACAGAGAAATCCTTAATGAAAACCTGCTCCAGAACGCTCAGGACCTCAGACTGGGGGCGAAGGTTCACCTTCGAACAGGACAACAACCCTAAGCACACAGCCAAGACAACGCAGGAGTGGCTTTGGGACAAGTCTCTGAATGTCCTTGAGTGGCCGAGCCAGAGCCCGGATTTTAACCCGATCGAACATCTCTGGAGAGACTTAAAAATAGCTGTGCATCAACGCTCCCCATCCAACCTGACAGACCTTGAGAGGATCTGCAGAGAAGAATGAGAGAAACTCCCTAAATACAGGTTTGCCAGGGTTGTAGCGTCATACCCAAGAAGACTAAAGCTGCTAAAGGTGTATCAACAAAGTACTGAGTAAAGGTTTTTTTGTATAACTTCGCAATAAAAACTAAAAGCCTGTTTTCGTTTTGTCATTATGGGGCATTGTGTGTAGATTAATGAGGGGGGAAACTATTTAATCAATTTTACAATAAGGCTAACGTAACAAAATGTGGAAAAAGTCAAGGGGTCTGAATACTTCCCGAATGCACTGTATAGGCTTGCTGTGAGTTGTTACTATGTTACGTGAGTGGGTAGCTAGCCTACTTTATTACACATTCAAAACAGAGATAACGTAACTATCCGCCACAGTGGAGGTGGCGTCACTTAGACATCTTCACTTTGATGCATGCCATCGATGCACAGCATCTAATTTACTCTGCCCTTGGGGTTTTAACAAAGTACAGGTAGGTAAGAGAACGCTTATAGGCAACCTAGCAACCAAGCGTTATTTTTGTATTTATTGGCGGTGGATGTCCGTGTACAGGCAGTGTGCAGGGATTATTTCAACAGCCAATTCAAATTAAGAAATTGGATCAAATATAGCATATTGTTTTCACGACATGTTTCTGTATCTAGGCTACCTACAGAAACTGCGCTCTGCTGGAAACACAGGGCGGAGCTTTAGCGCCTACTTTTTTTGTTTTGATGCATTTTTGGTCTGGAAGCCTATTGCTTGTAGTCTGTCGAGTACTAAGCCGATTCTATTTCAAGGGTGGAGAGTCGAAACGGGACATCGAGACCATGATTAAACGACCCGACGGAAACTTTGCACCCTGGGCACATTGAGAGCAGTAAGAAATCACGCCAGGAATTCATCGGGGAGCAAGCAGTAAGCTATTAACGTGTAATTGGAGGACTGTTCCCGATAAAATAATTTGACAACTTTGTACGGATGCATGCTACTGTCATCGTGTTTTAAAAAAAACATTTTTTTATTGAAGTGTGTTGTTAGGCTACTGGAGGACACAACAAATTCGTTTAGGTCTTGAGGTAAGGGACTTTTTTTTAAGCCTCTTTTACTACTGTATAAATATACATCTGTATAACATAAACGACAGTTCATATGCAAATATTTGCCATTGTTTTAATGATTGCTTTTCATGGTGCCACCAAAACGTTTGAGGAGGACAGTGCATTGTGGTGAAGAGGAGAGGGGATAAACAGTCCTTCAATGGTTAATTAATTCACAGTGCGAATGTAATGTTCAACAGGCATTTTAGAAGGCGCAATAATATCTAGTTCTATAATGTCTATTCTAGGCTACACTTGACTTGATTAGAGACATAGAATTTCATTTTTTACTTGCCTTCTCAGATAACGAAAACAGGCTCACTCTGCTGGCACACAATTGCTTCCCATTGGTTTCTTCCTGTAAACCTATCTTATCCTTTTCACACTTATCTTTCTTTCTTTTTCCATTCCGAAGGCAGACTATTGGTGCTATCATTGTCAGTGCAAACTTGTGTTTGTGAGTGGCCCTAACAAAAGAGACAAGGCGTCTATTGTACAGGATCAGCAGCAGATTACTAGAATTCCTTTTCTCTCCACTCGCTCAATGGCTTCTTAGTCTACTCCATCTGGACTGCCTAAAAACCCACACTAGCAGTGGCAATAATATTTGTATGCCTTTTTCATTCTTCAGCCGTTGCTGCTGTTCAACCTTCTCACCACAGTATGTTGGAGACCTATAGAGAAGATATGGACAGTTGGGCAATAGACAGTTAGACCATCTCCATCCTGAGTTGTATTTCTGTATTGCAGATGTGTATCCACACAGCATGCTGTGGAATGGTAGGCCAGGGACACAAAAACCCCACTATCAAATCTAAGTCTTGTCAAATAAAAATGGTTTGGATGACTTGCCTCCTGGATAGGCCTACACTTTGAAAGAAAGCATAACAGTGTAGGCCTGACGCAGTCGAAATCAAGCTTGGCAGAATGGGATCTGATGTTTAGAGGTCTGTAATAGTAATGATGTGTATATAGATGGAGAGATATCTGTAGATGAATCTGGATGGTTGAAAAGACAGACAGACAGACTATCTCCCGGCCATCAGACTGTTAAATAGTCACCACAAGCCAGCCTCCGCCCAGTACCCTGCCCTGAACTTAGTCACTGTTACAAGCTGGCTGCCACCCGGTAGTCTACCATGCACCTCATTGAACACTGGTCACTTTAATAATGTTTACATACTGTTTTACCCACTTCTTATGTATATACTGTATTCTAGTCAAGGCTCATCCTTAATAACTACTGCTGTACACACTATTTCTATTCATATACTGTCCATAATGTCTATATACACCATCATATACATAAACTCAGCAAAAAAAGAAACGTCCTCTCACTGTCAACTGTGTTTATTTTCAGCAAACTTAACATGTGTAAATATTTGTATGAAAATAAGATTCAACAACTGAGACAAACTGAACAAGTTCCACAGATATGTGACTAACAGAAATGGAATAATGTGTCCCTGAACAAAGGGGGGGTCAAAATCAAAAGTAAAAGTCAGTATCTGGTGTGGCCACCAGCTGCATTAAGTACTGCAGTGCATCTCCTCCTCATGGTCTGCACCAGATTTGCCAGTTCTTGCTGTGAGATGTTACCCCACTCTTCCACCAAGGCACCTGCAAGTTCCCGGACATTTCTAGGGGGAATGGCCCTAGCCCTCACCTTCCGATCCAACAGGTCCCAGACGTGCTCAATGGGATTGAGATCCGGGCTCTTCGCTGTTCATGGCAGAACACTGACATTCCTGTCTTGCAGGAAATCACGCACAGAATGAGTAGTATGGCTGGTAGCATTGTCATGCTGGATGGTCATGTCAGGATGAGCCTGCAGGAAGGGTACCACATAGGGAGGAGGATGTCTTCCCTGTAACGCACAGCGTTGAGATTGCCTGCAATGACAACAAGCTCAGTCCGATGATGCTGTGACACACCACCCCAAGACAATGACAGACCCTCCACCTCCAAATCGATCCCACTCCAGAGTACAGGCCTCGGTGTAACGCTCATTCCTTTGACGATAAACGTGAATCCGACCATCACCCCTGGTGAGACAAAACCGCAAATCGTCAGAGAGAGCACTTTTTGCCAGTCCTGTCTGGTCCAGCGACGGTTTGTGCCCATAGGCGACATTGTTGCCGGTGATGTCTGGTGAGGACCTGCCTTACAACAGGCCTACAAGCCCTCAGTCCAGCCTATCTCAGCCTATTGTGGATAGTCTGAGCACTGATGGAGGGATTGTGCATTCCTGGGTGTAACTCGGGCAGTTGTTGTTGCCATCCTGTACCTGTCCCGCAGGTGTGATATTCGGATGTACCGATCATGTGCAGGTGTTGTTACACGTGGTCTGCCCCTGCGAGGATGATCAGCTGTCCGTCCTGTCTCCCTGTAGCGCTGTCTCAGGCGTCTCACAGTACGGACATTGTAAATATTGCCCTGGCCACATCTGCAGTCCTCATGCCTCCTTGCAGCATGCCTAAGGCACGTTCACGCAGATGAGCAAGGACCCTGGGCATCTTTTTTTTGGTCCTTTTCAGAGTCAGTAGAAAGGCCTCTTTAGTGTCCTAAGTTTTCATAACTGTGACCTTAATTGCCTACCGTCTGTAAGCTGTTAGTGTCTTCAGGTGCATGATTGTTCCACAGGTGCATGTTCATTAATTGTTCATGGTTCATTGAATAAGCATGGGAAACAGTGTTTAAACCCTTTACAATGAAGATCTGTGAAGTTATTTGGATTTTTACGAATTATCTTTGAAAGACAGGGTCCTGAAAAAGGGACGTTTCTTTTTTTGCTGAGGTTATATATTTATATTCTGGACTCTGACATTGCTCCTTATGATATTTCTTAATTACTTTCTTATTCTTTTTTGATTTGTTTGTATTGTTAGGTATTACTTCACTGTTAGTATTTCGCTGCACCTGTGATAACATCTGCAAATATGTGTATGCGATCAATAACATTTTATTTGAATTGACAGACAAAGACAGACAGATATTTTAGACAGACAGATTTAGACCAATATTGTAGGTAGACATGCAGGCAGATATATAGCTAGCGAGAGATATTCTACTACCACCGCTCCCTACACATACACACACACACACACACACACACACACACACACACACACACACACACACACACACACACACACACCATCCCCCCGTGTGGCCAACATGTGGGGAGGTAATCCGCTGCTATTAGGGTAATCTTCTCAGCATGGCCATCAATGGGGAGTATGCTCAGCAACTATCCGGCAGGCAGTGTATCGTCATCCCCGACAAAATTAGGGCCAAGGAAAAATGATTTAATCATACAGATTAAGTGGGAGAGACATGGGGGGGGGGGGGGGGGTGAGACATGGCGGACAGAGGTTGTTTGTTGAGATTTTTCAGTTATATGGTTTATCTTGAAAAAGTTTTTTTTTTATAATGTAGTAAGGTAGGCTCTTGAAATCATGTAGGAAGGTAGGATCTTGAAATCATGTGTTATTCCCATGATGGGGGTATTCATGACGCTTAGTGCTGCGGTCAATGTATGCTACAGGACAACCTGCTATGCTACAGGACAAACTGCTATGCACAGGACAACTTGCTATGCTATAGGACAACTTGCTATGCTAAAGGACAACCTGCTATGCTACAGGACAACTTGCTATGCTACAGGACAACTTGCTATGCTACAGGACAACTTGCTATGCTACAGGACAACTTGCTATGCTACAAGACAACTTGCTATGCTACAAGACAACTTGCTATGCTACAGGATAACCTGCTATGCTACAGGACAACCTGCTATGCTACAGGACAACCTGCTATGCTACAGGACAACCTGCTATGCTACAGGACAACCTGCTATGCTACAGGACAACCTGCTATGGTACAGGACAACTTGCTATGCTACAAGACACAACCTGCTATGGTACAGGACAACCTGCTATGCTACAGGACAACCTGCTATGCTACAGGACAACCTGCTATGGTACAGGACAACCTGCTATGGTACAGGACAACCTGCTATGGTACAGGACAACCTGCTATGGTACAGGACAACCTGCTATGCTACCAGACAACCTGCTATGGTACAGGACAACCTGCTATGGTACAGGACAACCTGCTATGCTACCAGACAACCTGCTATGGTACAGGACAACCTTCTATGGTACAGGACAACTTGCTAGGGTACAGGACAACCTGCTATGCTACAGGACAACCTGCTATGCTACAGGACAACCTGCTATGGTACAGGACAACCTGCTATGGTACAGGACAACCTGCTATGGTACAGGACAACCTGCTATGCTACCGGACAACCTGCTATGGTACAGGACAACCTGCTATGGTACAGGACAACTTGCTATGGTACAGGACAACCTGCTATGGTACAGGACAACCTGCTATGGTACAGGACAACCTGCTATGCTACAGGACAACCTGCTATGCTACAGGACAACTTGCTATGGTACAGGACAACCTGCTATGCTACAGGACAACCTGCTATGCTACAGGACAACCTGCTATGGTACAGGACAACCTGCTATGGTACAGGACAACCTGCTATGCTACCGGACAACCTGCTATGGTACAGGACAACCTGCTATGGTATAGGACAACTTGCTATGGTACAGGACAACCTGCTATGGTACAGGACAACCTGCTATGGTACAGGACAACCTGCTATGCTACAGGACAACCTGCTATGCTACAGGACAACTTGCTATGGTACAGGACAACCTGCTATGGTACAGGACAACCTGCTATGCTACAGGACAACCTGCTATGCTACAGGACAACCTGCTATGCTACAGGACAACCTGCTATGGTACAGGACAACCTGCTATGGTACAGGACAACCTGCTATGGTACAGGACAACCTGCTATGCTACAGGACAACCTGCTATGGTACAGGACAACTTGCTATGGTACAGGACAACCTGCTATGGTACAGGACAACCTGCTATGGTACAGGACAACCTGCTATGGTACAGGACAGCCATTGCTAAATACCTCATATAATCTATAGCCTGATAGGAATGGTTAACCACCATCTAAGGCATTGTTACTATGCTAAATAGAAGTAGAATCCAATCTACAATATACCTTTTTACTACTTTTGAAAAAGATGTAGAAATGTACTGCACTTTACTGTAGGGATAGTTTTATTGAATGACATTCCTCACGTGTCAGATGCAGGGTACTGTAGTGGCATCCTCAGTAGTATGCAAATACACTGTTTTCACAGCTGCTGTGCAACTGTGGACGACTAACTGAAAAACACTATTCATAGTCAAGAATGACAGTTGAGCATAATATTGTTGAAATGCTTCACACTCAATGTGAGTGTGCTTTTGCTTAAAGTTCTTTGTGTGATAATGTGTGTAAAGGCTGTAGAGGAAATAAGAGTGGTTTTGATGTGTGTGTGTGTGTGGAGAGTGCTCAATTGCGGTAGCTGTGTTTAGAACACACATGCTGGTGTCTGGTGAAGAGCTTGGCTCTGGTCAGTTGGCAATGCCACAGCTGAGAGCAATGTGGGCAAAGGACTCTGTTCTGGCATGGTGTGTGTGTATTTGTTTGTATCCGGTCAGTGTGTGTGCATGAGAGAGACATTTTGCTGAATGTGCATCTTCTCTTTGGATGTTGGTATTAAACAGAGCGACACAGGAGGATCTACTATCTAACCATAGAGGCTGTTCATGTGACTGTCTTGCCAGCATACAGTATGCCTACTGTCCCTGTTGTTGGCTTTCTAATTTGGGGATAGTTTGAGCATAACCATGCTTCAAATGAAGAGCAATCAATCAGGCTAAGCAAATAACAAATGGGTTTGAACAAAATGTGTATACAGTACATAACAGCACTTAAGGGCCAATATTAGGCATCTTTAATAAAACATTTTCACTAAAGTCTCCCACTCTATACAGATGGGAAACATGTTGCCTGATTAGTGAATGGATATACAGTACCAGTCAAAAGTTTGGACACAACTGCTCATTCCAGGGTTTTTCTTTATTTGTACTATTTTCTACATTGTAGAATAATAGTGAAGACATGAAAACTATGAAATAACACATATGGAATCATGTATAAACCAAAAAAGTGTTAAACAAATCAAAATATATTTTATATTTTGGATTCTCAAAGTAGCCACCCATTGCCTTGACAGCTTTGCACACTCTTGGAATTCTCTCAACCAGCTTCATGAGGTAGTCACCTGGAATGCATTTCAATTAATAGGTGTACCTTGTTAATTTGTGGAATTTCTTTCCTTCTAAATGCGTTTGAGACACTCAGATGTGTTGTGACAAGGTAGGGACGGTATACAGAAGATAGCTATATTTGGTTAGACCAAGTCCATATTATGTCAAGAACAGCTGAAATAAGCAAAGAGAAATGACAGTCTATTACTTTAAGACATGAAGGTCAGTCAATGCAGAACATTTCAAGAACTTTGAAAGTTTCTTCTAGTGCAGTCGCAAAAACCATCAAGCGCTATGATGAAACTGGCTCTCATGAGGACCGCCACAGGAAAGGAAGACCCAAAGTTACCTCTGATGCAGAGGATAAGTTTATTAGAGTTACCAGCCTTCAAATAACAGACACATCTCAACATCAACTGTTCAGAGGAGACTGCGTGAATCAGGCCTTCGTGGTCGAATTGCTGCAAAGAAACCACTACTAAAGGACACCAAAAAGAAACACTAGCAATGGACCTTTGGTGGAAATTGACCTTTGGTCTGATGAGTCCAAATTTGAGATTTTTGGTTCCAACTGTGTCTTTGTGAGATGCAGAGTAGGTGAACCAATGATCTCTGCATGTGTGGTTCCCACTGTGAAGCATGCAGGAGGTGTGATGGTGTGGGGGTGCTTTGGTGACCCTGTCAGTGATTTATTTAGAATTCAAGGCACACTGAACCATAATTGGCTAGCACAGCATTCTGCAGTGATACGCCATCCCATCTGGTTTGGGCTTAGTGGGACTATCATTTGTTTTTCAGCAGGACAATGACCCAACACACCGCTAGGCTGTGTAAGGGCTATTTGACCAAGAAGGAGAGTGATGGAATGCTGCATCAGATGACCTGGCCTCCACAATCCCCCGACATCAACCCAATTGAGATGGTTTGGGATGAGTTGAACCAAAGAGTGAAGGAAAAGCAACCAACAAGTGCTCAGCATATGTGGGAACTCCTTCAAGACTGTTGGAAAAGCATTCCAGGTGAAGCTGGTTGAGAGAATGCCAAGAGTGTGCAAAGCTGTCATCAAGGCAAAGCGTGGCTACTTTGAAGAATCTCAAATATAAAATATATTTTGATTTGTTTGACACTTTTTTTGGTTACTACATGATTCCATATGTGTTATTTCATAGTTTTGATGTCTTACCTATTATTCTACAATGTGTGTCCAAACTTTTGACTGGTAATGTAGGTGCCAATGTGTTTTTCCATGTGTTTATTCCTCAAATTAGGCCTATTAATTTAAGTAAACTAAATTGGGAGACATTTTGGGAGTATATCAAGAATTGACAAATTAAATAAATACCAAAAGTTTTTGGGTGGAGTTTTTCTTTAATGATTGATCTGCTGGGAAAACTCATACTCCCATGGTTCTCCGCTCTCCTCCTCCCACTCTTGCTGTAGTAGTGACCCCTTCATTGTCTTCCAAAAGGTGGCGTCACTCCTACGCGATGCTAGTACTTCAAACGACCCGTCTTGTAGGACGTGGAACTCATTAGTTCTCGGAATTGTCAGGGACCTTACGATACGATATTATCACAATACTTATGTGCCAGTACAATATGCGATGCTCGCGATTCTATATTAATTTGCGATTCGATACTGGGATTTTATTGCTATTCGATGTTCCAAACATATTGCTCACCATATGTCTGCTGCAGAGGGATGAGCGAGCCATGAGAAAATTAGTTTTGATCTGTCATGGAAATAAAAGCGCTGAAAACAAATTGGCTCCCTATTTAAAATGAAGATGGAGAACAAGCTATAATGGAGAAAATACTGGAGTCTTCAGTCATTGGTTTTGTCAAAACAATACAAGATGAAATATCAAAATGATATCCCGATATGTAACTGTATCGATTTTTCCATGATCACTCAAACTCATCCTAAAATGTTTGTATTCCAGAGCGTCAGCCATTCAAAAATGAAAACATAGTTACTAATTTGTGATATCACGTCACGTATACTCCCTTTCCGGCCTCCAGGTCATCAGGCTGCTGATCATCCCGCACACCTGTCACCATCATCTTGCGCACCTGCTCCTCATGACACTCACCTGGACTCCATCACCTCCTTGATTATCTTCCCTTTATCTGTCACTCCCCTTGGTTCTTTCCTCAGGTGTTATTCATGTTGGTGCATTGTTTGTGTTCATTGTTTCTTTTATTTATTAAAACACCTACTCCCTGAACTTGCTTCCCGACATTACAGAATAACACCTCACCTAAAGGAAGCATCAGGGAGTGTTTATTTAATTACATTTTTTGTGTCAGAATAATGATGTCGGGTCCGAACTGCTACAGGCTCTCATACCTCAACCAGATCGCCATGCTTCCCTGTGTCAGCCTGCTCGTCAGGTTCTCATGCCTCAGCCGGATCGCCAGGCTCCCCTGCCTCAGCCGGCTCGAAGGGCTTTCATGCCTTAGCTGGATCGCCAGGCTCCCCTGCTTCCACCGGCTCGTCAGGTTCTCATACCTCAAACGGATCGCCAGGCTCCCCTGCCTCAACTGATCTGTCAGGTTCCCGCGCCCCAGCTGACTCGACAAGTTCCCATTCCTCAGCAGGTTCTGATGCATCAGCAGGGGTGACCAGTCCACTCCTGATCCCCGGGTTCATCCCCTTTGACGGCGTCCTGCGGCTGGAGCCGCGCGTTCGGTGAGGGGGTACTGTCACGTATACTCCCTCTCTGGCCACTAGGTCATCAGGCTGCTGATTATCTCGCACACCTGTCACCATCGTCCTGCTCCTCATGACACTCACCTGGACTCCATTAACTCCTTGATTATCTTCCCTATATCTGTCACTCCCCTTGGTTCTTTCCTCAGGTGTTATTGACTCTGGTCTCATGTCGGTGTGGTGTTTGTGTTTCGTGTTCATTGTTTCTTTTATTTATTAAAACACTCACTCCCTGAAATTGCTTCCCGACTCTCAGCACACTCATTACATATCACTGCCCTCTCGCATGACTCTCCATGAAATAGGCAGAATTACTAGCTAAATTATTACAAACTTTGTGACAGTGATTTAATAGTTTGCCATTGTGAGAAAATAAAAACAAGGCGGTGGCTATCTCCTGCAAACATTCTGTGCCAGGATGTCGGTGACCAGCTGCTTAGCTAACTATTGTAGCTAGCTTACTGACATAGCTGGCTAGCTAGCTAGCTCTGCATAAACATTTCTTAGCCTTTTTAAATTACCCTAAAGTTGTAGACTTGCAGCCCCAAATTTAAGAGGGACTGTTATCAGAAATCAGTCTGTAGATCAGCACTAAGTTAGTAGTGGGTTGGTCAGCAGCATCATTTCACTGACTGGCTCAGATAGCAAGCTGTTGTAAAAATGTATGCTAGCTTTAGTACCCATAGTCAAATCATTGAAGCAAAATAATCCTTAGCTAGATGTAAAATGGTGTGACTTCCTCACAAAAAAACATCAACATTATTGCATTTTTTTTATTACATTTACATTTAAGTCATTTAGCAGACGCTCTTATCCAGAGCGACTTACAAATGTTTATCTTAGATTAATTCTGATGGTTTTGAGGGAGAAATCAAATCAAATTGTATTGGTCACATACACATGGTTAGCAGATGTTATTGCAAGTGTAGCTAAATGCTTATGCTTCTAGTTCCGACAGTGCAGCAATATATAAGTAATCTAACAATTTCCACAACTACCTAATACACACAAATCTGAATAAAGGGATGGAATAAGAATATATACATATAAATATATGGATGAGCAATGACCAAGCGGCATAGGCAAGATGCAATAGATGGTATAACATACAATATATACATATGGGATGAGAATTGCAAGATATGTAAACCTCATTATTAAAGTGCCATTAATAAAGTGACTAGTGATCCATTTGTTAGAGTGGCCAATGATTTCAAGTCTTTATGTAGGCAGCAGCCTGTCTGTGTTAGTGATGGCTGTTTAACAGTCTGATAGCCTTGATATTGAAAAATATCTTCTGTCTTTCGGTCCCAGCTTTGATGCATTGATGAAATGGGGTTCAGCAGACGATGTCACCTAGGTGACATTTTTGAATGTTAGATTAGTAGAGCCCGATTGATGTGTTTTTTTGAGGGGACAAAACTTACTGATACCGATATCTGCCGATATACTGTTTTACAACGTGAAATCAAATATTGTTCCATAATGAATTCTCATAAATTGCCATCCAAAAGAGCAGTTGTCCAATAACTATGCTTCAAATTTAGAGTTTTTAAATTTTTGACAGTAATGACACATCATGAGAATGGCCACATCTTATTTATTATCGGCCGATACCTATATAGCTGTAAAAGGCCATAATTGGCTAATAAACCGATATATCGGTCGGGTCTCTATAGATTAGATAGCACATTGTAGCCAAACCACTTTTCATCTACCCCATTACTCTTTGCGAAATACGAGACAGTGCTGGCGGAATCGTCGCAATGCCCTTAGATTCCTATTTTCACAATCACCATCCATTACAGCCAACATAAAAAATGTAAGTGGATAGACCAACTGAAACCAAATTCTCTGAGCCAGCGGGGAACCCCGCTTCGTTGGCATTTCAATATACAGATGTAGGATCTTAATTTGACCAGGTTGCAGAAGAACTGTCCTGCAATGCAGGATATTTTAAAGTTATAGTGTATTTTAGGTTTAAAAAGTCTTCTGAAGTTTGTAATTTCCACTTTGAAATTTCTAACTTAATTTACCCTTATGAAAAATGTATCAACCCCTACAAAAATGTCTATTAATTATAATCCACAAAAAATAATTACATTTTCCTGTTGCTGCAGGATTATTTTCCTGCTGTAGCAAACTGGCTCAAATTAAGATCTCACATCTGTAGGGGAAATATTGTTAATTTGTCCAGATGGGAGATGAGGAGGCAAGGCAGACCCAGATCCCTTCTGTTCAGCCCTCTGAGACAGGGAGAAGAAGACATGATTAGATGGGTCTCAGGGTGTCCGGTTACCTATAGCCTATACTGTAGTCTCCCAATGCGTCGGTGTTGAGATTCTGCCAGCTGTCATTAATTGCACACAGGAAATGAGGACATATTGGATAGCACTTCCTCACGGATGATGTCTAGATGCTCAAACTGTCAACAAACAATCTATTTTTTAAAAGCAAGTGAGACCAAGGAACTCTTCATATAATTCAAATGCCTTTATTTGTATGGCATGTTCAATGGAGCAAAGATGAAAAACTCTGACGTGTTTCGGCAGCTTGGCCTTCGTCAGGGAGTACACAGATGTATGTTGTACTTCCTGACCAAAGAGCACCTTCTATTTACAAAAATGCCTACCATTGTGTACCCTAGCAGTGCTTCCCTTCCTTATTTTTTCTACAAACTATCGGTTTTATTTAGTGATTGATAGACTGCAAAGGATTTAATGATAGGCCTAATTACTTGTTAAAAACAGTTTAACTACTGACTAAATACTGTTTGTTGTGAAAGGTGGTGATAGACTGGGTGGTGATGTAATTGTTTTTAATGGGGAATTTGTCTGTACAAATGTTTCAGATATGGCCTTTTATCCTATTTGAAAGACTCTTGTCCTAGATATCAACAATAGGATTTCATGGTTTGGTTTATTTCAAGTTGAATTCACATTTGTTGACAACTCAATCCAATGCCAACCAAAATTGGATGTTAATCTGTTGTCTATGTGGGTAGTTACTTTCTGGATAAAGTTACGTAAGAGTGATAGCTTAGATGTAGCCTACACAGCCTTAGGCGATACGTTTTACCGGCTTTAGACTGCATGCCTTTCATTTCATAATTATATAAGCTTTCCTTACTCTACTCTTTCTGTGATGGAGATGCATCTGGAAATATTGTGCTTATTGCCAGGCTATACGATACTAGGATTATCACCATGTTTACCGTCATTTCATCATCAAGTTCCACCAATGTCACCTACAATTGTATCAATCAGCAAATTGACACTTATGCTACTAAAAGTATACAATCAGCAAATTGATACTTATTGTAATCTCTGTGTAATGACACTATCATTGTTTGATCTACAAAACATTAGCCTGGCAGGCTACCACTAATTAAATCTGAAAGATGTGCTGTCTGTGAAATTAGATGGACTTGGATGAGATGGATTGTGTGTATTGGACATGTTGGCTGTATTTCTTTAGATGCTCTCATTTTGGTCTTTAACCCTTGTATCGTTCCAGATTATTTCATACACTGCGTTTGACAGAGAAACAGACAGAGGGTTGGATGGAGAGAGAGAGAGTCTGAGCTGACTTTACCATGATAATCTAATCCCTGTCGAGAGTGCTTTTTTTAGAGAGCAAGTTAATGCCACCAGATTATACTCCTGTGTCCCCCACACCAACCAATCCAGGCTGCAGAGATAGAGAGAGAGGTCTGTGTTCCATTGTCAGGCCCACCAGGAAAATAGAAGAAGCGCCACCTCATATACACAACATTCTGGAATTGCTCAAAATCGTGCCTTAAACTCACGTAGGGGAGCTATACAATGCGTTTGGAAAGTATTCAGACCCCTTTAGTTTTTTTTTAATGTTACAGCCTTGTTCTAAAATGGATTCAATCTACACACAGTATCCCCTTAAACAATGTATGTTGTTCTGTCCTTGAACTGCTCTTGTCTATTGATGTTCTGTATTATGTCATTCTGTATGTTTCATGTTTCATGTGGACCCCAGGAAGAGTAGCTGCTGCTTTTGCAACAACTAATGGGCATCCTAATAAAATACCAAAATACAACATAGCGAAAACAGGTTTTTAGAAATTTTTGCAAATGTATTAAAAATAAAAACAAATACTTTATTTATATAAGTATTCAGACTCTTTGCTATGAGACTTGAAATTGAGCTCAGGTGCATGATGTTTCCATTGCTATGGAATGTTGAGATGTTTCTACAACTTGATTGGAATCCACCTGTGGTAAATTCAATTGATTGGACATGATTTGGAAAGGCACACACCTGTCTATATAAGGTCCCACAGTTGACAGTGCATGTCAAAGCAAAAACCAAACCAAGGAATTGTCTGTAGAACTCTGAGACAGGATTGTGTCGAGGCACAGATCTGGAGAAAGGTACCAGAAAATGTCTGCAGCATTGAAGGTTCCCAAGAACACAGTGGCCTCCATCATTCTTAAATGGAAGAAGTTTGGAGCAGCCAAGACTCTTCCTAGAGATGACCGCCCGGCCAAACTGAGCAATCGGGAGAGAATGGCCTTGGTCAGGGAGGTGACCAAGAACCCGATGGTCACTCTGACAGAGCTCTAGAGTTCCTCTGTGGAGATGGGAGAACCTTCCAGAAGGACAACCATCTCTGCAGCTTTATGGTAGAGTGGCCAGACGGAAGCCACTCCTCAGTAAAAGGCACATGACAGCCCGCTTGGAGTTTGCCAAAAGGCACCTGAAGGACTCTCAGACCATGAGAAACAAGATTCTTTGGTCTGATGAAACCAAGATTGAACTCTTTGGCCTGAATGCCAAGCGTCACGTCTGGAGGAAACTTGGCACCATCCCTACGGTGAAGCATGGCGGTGGCAGCATCATGCTGTGGGGATGTTTTTCAGCAGCACGGACTGGGAGGCTAGTCAGGATTGAGGGAAAGATAAACAGAGCAAAGTTCCTTGATGAAAACCTGCTCCAGAGCACTCAGGAAAGGACAACGACCCTAAGCACACAGCCAAGACAACGCAGGAGTGGCTTCGGGACAAGTCTCTGAACGTCCTTGAGTGGCCGAGCCAGAGCCCGGACTTGAACCCGATGGAACATCTCGAGAGAGACCTGAAAATAGCTGTGCAGTGACGCTCCCCATCCAACCTGACAGAGCTTTTGAGGATCTGCAGAGAAGAATGAGAGAAACTCACCAAATACATGTGTGCTGAGCTTGTAGTGTCATACCCAAGAAAACTCGAGGCTGTAATCGATGCCAAGGTCCTTCAACAAAGTACTGAGTAAAAGGTCTGAATTCTTATGTAAATGTGATATTTCAGTTTTTTTATATACATTTGCAAAAATGTCTAACAACCTGTTTTTGCTTTGTCATTATGGGGTATTGTGTGTCGATTGATGAGGGGAAAGAACAATGTAATCAGTTTTAGAATAAGGCTGTAATGTAACAAAATGTTGAAAAAGTCAAGGGGTCTGAATTAGTGATGCACCTATATGACATTTTTGGCCGATACCATGACCAAAATGTTCCTTGCCAAAAAAAAACCGATACTGACAACGATAACCGATATTCTAAATTTTAGCGGCCTTTTAAGCATTCTAGTACAGTTAAATAGTTAACACACACACATGGACGCAGCGGTCTAAGGCACTGCATCTCAGTGCAAGAGGCGTCACTACAGTCCCTGGTTCGAATCTAGACTCTGTCACATCCGGCCGTGATTGGGAGTCCCATAGGGCGCCGCACAATTGGCCCAGCGTTGTCCGGGTTTAGCCGGGGTAGGCCGTCATTGTAAATAAGAATTTGTTCTTAGCTGACTTGCCTAGTTCAATAAAGCTTACACACACCACACTGACCCAAACATTATTTTGTTGGCATTTACATATGTCCACATTACCAGTAAAACATAATCAAAACCTATTTCTTTCACTTACTTGCTGTGCTGTTTTGTTGTTCAGTCGTTTCATTCTCAACCAGGATTTCTATGGAACGCCATTTGGGTCTTTGCATGTCAAAAAAGATACATGTCAAATAACACTATTTGACGTGTCAAATATGCTTGTTGACCAATCAGGACTTGAATATGACTGCACGTCACATAATAATTTAACGCGTTCATACATTTTTTACTTAGTTATTACACATTGATTACACTATCACTCGTATTTCATATGTCACAACGATTCATCGATACGTATGCTATGATGCTGGTCAAGTTGTCTCGCGCACCTACAGTGCTGGTCATAAAAAAATGGATGCAAACAATGTTCTTCCCCAAAAACATAGCAAAACGACATAATCTGTTATTAAGCTAGCTAAGCTAGTTAACTATATAGCTAGGTGTCATCATCTAAAATAACCCTAATTTATAAGACAGTTCTTATTTGACTAATGGTGGTCGGACACATCTATGTGAAGCTAGCCACAATAAGGATTAGCCACAATAGTGGACTTTGCGATTAGCCTTCAAAATAAAGGTATGGCATAATTCTACTATGTGTATTCATTTGCATCAGTCAATGCCATACTTTTATTTTGAAGGCCATCTGCAAATTCCACTATTGTGCCTAATCCTTATTGTAGCTAGCTTCACAACACATAACCCAGTCCGGTTGAGCCTCACTAGCCAGATGAAGATATCTGGCTGCTTATAACATTAGCTTTGGGCAACAGGGTTAAGTAGCTGGCTAGCTATTTATTTTCATGAACTGAAGTTCAATTTCAATAGGCGAACAACAAGTGGCAACCTAGCTAATACTTACTCACAAGGATTCCTAAATCATTGTTAAGAATAATGAAAATGACTGCAGTTTCTACTGGTCATTGTTTTCAGGCAGGCTGTATTGGTGCTAGCTAGGTACCAAGCTAAAGCTAGCTACCCCAGAATTTGCGGTCAAACTAATTATTTTTTATTACCAATGCGGTATTGTAATCACATCGTTCGTGGCCGGTGTTTGCTTGTTTGCAGACTTTTTTGTACAGCTTTGACAGTGCTACTGCATCTTTTTAACACGCAAAGACCCAAACGGCGTTCCATAGTATGCATGTCGTGAAGCTAATAGCAGTGACGCTGTTACTGTGTAACTCCGTTAGGGCAACATCTGAAAAATAACGCACTTGGTAGTGTGTACCGGTGCTCAACCAGTCGGCGAAAGCCAACAAAACCCACGACAAAGAACGGTTGATTGTCAAGGACAATGAATTCCATAATCTTGGCTTTAATGGGTTTCGCCTTTGAGTTGTCTTGCTGAAATGCTCTTTCTCTTTCAAATGATTGCTCGATCCACACAGCAGACATTGTGGGCTAGGTTAGTGATGCTGTGTTGAACGTGTAGCGCAACATTTTGCGTGGCGTCATTACGTCATGTATCTACGTTATATGGGTATGCACGGCAGCTTTGACATCTGTTTTTAACATCGGCGTTAAACTAGACATCGATTCCTATATGTTCACTGATATATCGTGCATCCCTAGTCTGAATACTTTCCGAATGCACTGTATGTCCTCATATCCCACGCTTTCTAATGCGACTAGCCCCTTTTTCCCTTGCCCCGCTACAAAGTTTCTCCCTGCAGGCGGTCACTGAGTCTGTGGTGCTAAAGGAGCTCCTTAAACTTGACCCCCAAAAATGTATTGCAGCCCCAATCATCGCCAAGCCTATCTCTGACATTTTTTAACCTGCCTCTCCTCTCTGGGGATGTTCCCATTGCTTGGAAGACAGCCACTTTACGTCCTTTATTTAAAGGGAGAGAGATCACACAATTACTTGGGAGTATGGCTAGACAGTACAATGTCCTTCTCTCAACACATCAAAGCTGCAGGTTTCCTCTATCGTAATCGCTCTTCTTTCACCACAGCTGCCAAACTAACCCTGATTCAGATAACCATCCTACCCATGCTAGATTACGGAGACATCATTTATAGATCGGCAGGTAAGGGTGCTCTCGAGGGCTAGATTTGCCACCAATGCTCCTTACTGCACTCTGTACTCCTCTGTAAACTGGTAATCTCTGTATATCGGACACAATACCCACTGGTTGATGCTTATTTATAAAACCCTCCTAGGCCTCACTCCCCCCTATCTGAGATACCTACTGCAGCCCTCATCCTCCACATACAACACCCGTTCTGCCAGGCACATTCTGTTAAAGGTCCCCAAAGCACACACATTCCTCTTTTCAGTTCGCTGCAGCAAGTGACAGGAAAACAGCTGCAAAAAACACTCAAACTGGACAGTTTTGTCTCCATTTCGTCATTCAAAGATTCAATCATGGACACTCTTACTGACAGTTGTGGCTGCTTCACGTGATGTATTGTTGTCTCTATCTTCTTGCCTTTGTGCTGTTGCTTGCCAGCAGCATACCACCCTGCATTCCACTGCTGGCTTGCTTTTGACACTAAGCAGGGTTGGTCCTGGATGGGAGACCAGATGCTGCTGGAAGTGGTGTTGGAGGGCCAGTAGGAGGCACCCTTTCCTCTGGTCTAAAAAAATATCCCAATACCCCAGGGTAGTGATTGGGGATACTGCCCTCTGTAGGATGCTGTCATTTGGATGGGATGTTAAACAGGTGTCCTGACTCTCTGTGGACACAAAAGATCCCATGGCACTTATTGTAAGAGTAGGGGTGTTAACCCTGGTGTTGTGGCTAAATTCCCAATCTGTCCCTCATACTATTGCAGTCACCTAATCATCCCCAGTTTAGAATTGGCTCGTTCATCCCTTTCCCCTGTAACTATTCCCCAGGTCGTTGCTGCAAATGAGAATGTGTTCTCAGGCAACTTACCGGGGACAATAAATAAAATGTTTGTGTTGTGTTGCTACCATGTTGTTGTCGCTACCATGCTATGTTGTTGTCTTAGGTCTCTCTTTCTGTAGTGTTGTCTCTCTTGTCGTGATGGATGTTTTGTCCTATATTAAACGTTTTAATCCCAGCCCTTGTCCCCACAGGAGGCCTTTCGGTAGGCTGTCATTGTAAATAAGAAATTGTTCTTAACTGGCTTGCCTAGTTAAATATATATATTTTTTTAAATGTGCATTTTGCATGTGTTTTCTTCATTCCTTCACCTTCCGTGCTCAAGATCCCTCCCTGGTTTACCTCCAGCACATTGCAGCGGTGTAGCAGGCCTAGAATGTTAAAGGGCAGATCATTGAGCAGCTCATCACATGCTATCAAGGGTATTCCCTGTGTATTTGTTGTGTAACAGGGAGGGAGAGTTGAACAAGGAGGGCGATGGGAGTATGATGTGTGCTTGCTTTCTTTGCCTCCAAAATGTGCGCGCACACACACACACACACACACACACACAGCGGCAGCAGCAGCATAACCACACCAGCTGCCGGAAGCCTTAAGGGCCAGACATGCTGTGTGTTTGCACGAGTGCACATTTGTCACCTCTTATGCCATAACTGAATGCTTAAACAACGCATAAACATGAGACTTCATCCTATGTCTTACTCTTATTTTAACAATTACTTTCACCTTTTTTGTGGGATATATTACTAGAACTTTTTTGTGGATTTGGGAGAGTGGTGTTATGGGAATGGTGACGAGACTTCTGTTTAGCTGATTGACATCTATAAACAGTATTTCTAACACTCCCATTGTGTGGAACACATCCATACAAAGTGAATTTCTGTAACACATCTATACACAGCGTTTCTTACACAACTGCACTGTTTTTCGTACCAATGTACAAAGTGTTTCTTACCCGTCCGTATACACAGTGTTTGAGACACATCTACAGTATTTTCTTCAGTATTTCTTATGTACTGTATCTATCCATGACAGTGTTATGTCATTAAGCAGGATGTTAGACAATGTGTGTAACATATCTACACACTGTTCTGACACATCTATAAACAGTGTTTTTTTTACCTAGACATAGTGTTTCATATATGTGTTTCTGACATGTTTCCACACAATGTTTTCTTACACGTCTACACACAGGGAGTCTGTGTTTCTTACACGTCTACACACAGCGAGTCTGTGTTTCTTACACGTCTACACACAGCGAGTCTGTGTTTCTTACACGTCTACACACAGCGAGTCTGTGTTTCTTACACGTCTACACACAGCGAGTCTGTGTTTCTTACACGTCTACACACAGCGAGTCTGTGTTTCTTACACGTCTACACACAGCGAGTCTGTGTTTCTTACACGTCTACACACAGCGAGTCTGTGTTTCTTACACGTCTACACACAGTGAGTCTGTGTTTCTTACACGTCTACACAGTGAGTCTGTGTTTCTTACACGTCTACACACAGCGAGTCTGTGTTTCTTACACGTCTACACAGTGAGTCTGTGTTTCTTACACGTCTACACACAGTGAGTCTGTGTTTCTTACACGTCTACACACAGTGAGTCTGTGTTTCTTACACGTCTACACACAGTGAGTCTGTGTTTCTTACACGTCTACACACAGTGAGTCTGTTTCTTACACGTCTACACACAGCGAGTCTGTGTTTCTTACACGTCTACACACAGCGAGTCTGTGTTTCTTACACGTCTACACACAGTGAGTCTGTGTTTCTTACACGTCTACACAGTGAGTCTGTGTTTCTTACACGTCTACACACAGTGAGTCTGTGTTTCTTACACGTCTACACACAGCGAGTCTGTGTTTCTTACACGTCTACACACAGCGAGTCTGTGTTTCTTACACGTCTACACACAGCGAGTCTGTGTTTCTTACACGTCTACACACAGCGAGTCTGTGTTTCTTTCACGTCTACACACAGCGAGTCTGTGTTTTGTATACATCTATAACATAGTGTTTCTGACACGTCTTCACACAGTGGGCCTCTGGTATGTGGATTAGTCAGTGTGGCGGACGCTCGAGCTGCAGTCTGGCCTGCTAAACAAAGCCTCATTTAAACGGCCTCTACACTGTGACCTAACCGCAACAGACGTCTGTCACCCTCGTCGCTTCTGTAGACAAAATAGGGGCATTTTGGGACCAAAGAGGCTCCCTTGGTTATCAAAGTGGAGGCATCCCCCAGCCTCTCTCTTGTTGCTTCATTTACTATCGCTCTCTGTTGTATTTTAAGTTGTCTTGTCTCCTGTTTTGTCTGCTATTCTATACCTTCCACCTACAAAACAATCATGGTGAAACCTTGGGCTCCCGAGGGGCGCAGCGGTCTAAGACACTGCATCTTAGTGCAAGAGGCGTCACTGCAGTCCCTGGTTTGAATCCAGGCTGCATCACATCTGGCCATGATTGGGAGTCCCAATTGGGCCAGCATCGTCCAGGGTAGACTTATATCTCCCTCACTAACTTTAAGCATCAGCTGTCTGAGCAGCTTACCGATCGCTGCAGCTGTACACAGCCCATCTGTAAATTGCCCATCCAACTACCTACCTCATCCCCATATTGTTTTTATTTACTTTTTTTGTTGCTCTTTTCTACTTGCACATCATCATCTGCACATCTATCACTCCAGTGTTAATTTGCTAAATTGTAATTACTTCGCTACTATGGCCTATTTATTGCCTTACCTCCTTTCTCCATTTGCACACACTGTATATAGATTTTTATATTGTGTTATTGACTGTACTTTTGTTTATTCCATGTGTAACTCTGTGTTGTTTATTGTCGCACTGCTTTGCTTTATCTTGGCCAGGTCACAGTTGTAAATGAGAACTTGTTCTCAACTGGTTAAATAAAGGTGGATAAAAAAAAGAAGAAAAAAAAAAGAAATTGTTCTAAACAGACTTGCCTAGTTAAATAAAGGTCAAATAAAAACATTGTAACACTGGGATGCATTCACCCAATCCCAGATTGACCCCTACCCTCTATGAAACGAAACAATTAGATAGGTGTAAGCAATATCATAACAACTGCACCTTGCCCTTTGATAAACTCACAGGAATGTCCACCTCATTGTGTACGCCTATCCAATCCTTACAGATCTAGGAGGGAGTAGGGCAGAGTTTCCCAAACTCGGTCCTCGGGACCCCAAGGGGTGACCGTTTTGGTTTTTGCCCTTGCACTACACAGCTGATTCAAATGATCAAAGGTTGATATTTAGTTGATTATTTGAATCAGCTGTGTAGTGCTAGGGCAAAAACCAAAACGTGCACCCCGTGGGGTCCCGAGGACCGAGTTTGGGAAACCCTGGAGTAGGGGGCTAGAGGTTGATTTGGGATTGGGCAAAACACTCATTTGGAACACTGACCGAAGCACACTGTATAGCATAACATTAGCATAGGAACTGTCACATGCTAGCACTAGTGTCTACGTTGGCACAGTTTGCGGTTGGTTGAGAGAGCATATGTGGATGACTTCATCACGTACTCACATACTCAGACATGGGTACACTGGTGCGTGCACACAGCCACACACATACATGTATTCACTTACTGTCGCTCTCTTTCTCTCACTCACCACACACACACACACACACATACACAGGCTCTTAGCTCAGCAGCAGAGCCCTGGCCATGGGGAGTTTGTGCTGAGCTGGTTTGGACGTGAGTACAGCTGACTGGACATGGCTATTCATCTGTCAAAGAAAAGAGGGGGAGAAAAAAAGAGGGAGAGAGGGTCTGTAAAGAACAAATTCAGCCCAGAGCAACATGTTTGGCTATCTGCGCCTGTGTGTGTATCCTCCATCGGTTTATCCTGTTTTTTGTTCCTGTGTGTGTGTGTGTGTGTGTGTGTGTGTGTGTGTGTGTGTGTCTAAAGCATCACACTTCCAGTATTTTTGTATTGAATGTGTTATCTAGCTAAGCTATAGCCTATATCAGGGGTCTCCAACCCTGTTCCTGGAGAACTACCCTGCTGTAGGTTTTCACTCCAACCCCAGTTGTAACTAACCTGATTCAGTTTATCAACCAGGTAATTATTAGAATCAGGTGTGCTAGATTAGGGTTGGAGTGAAAACCTACAGGAGGGTAGCTCTCCAGGGACAGGGTTGGAGTGAAAACCTACAGGAGGGTAGCTCTCCAGGGACAGGGTTGGAGTGAAAACCTACAGGAGGGTAGCTCTCCAGGGACAGGGTTGGAGTGAAAACCTACAGGAGGGTAGCTCTCCAGGGACAGGGTTGGAGTGAAAACCTACAGGAGGGTAGCTCTCCAGGGACAGGGTTGGAGTGAAAACCTACAGGAGGGTAGCTCTCCAGGGACAGGGTTGGAGTGAAAACCTACAGGAGGGTAGCTCTCCAGGGACAGGGTTGGAGTGAACACCTACAGGAGGGTAGCTCTCCAGGTACAGGGTTGGAGTGAAAACCTACAGGAGGGTAGCTCTCCAGGTACAGGGTTGGAGTGAAAACCTACAGGAGGGTGGCTCTCCAGGGACAGGGTTGGAGTGAAAACCTACAGGAGGGTAGCTTTCCAGGTACAGGGTTGGAGTGAAAACCTACAGGAGGGTAGCTCTCCAGGGACAGGGTTGGAGTGAAAACCTACAGGAGGGTAGCTCTCCAGGTACAGGGTTGGAGTGAAAACCTACAGGAGGGTAGCTCTCCAGGGACAGGGTTGGAGTGAAAACCTACAGGAGGGTAGCTCTCCAGGTACAGGGTTGGAGTGAAAACCTACAGGAGGGTGGCTCTCCAGGTACAGGGTTGGAGTGAAAACCTACAGGAGGGTGGCTCTCCAGGTACAGGGTTGGAGTGAAAACCTACAGGAGGGTAGCTCTCCAGGGACAGGGTTGGAGTGAAAACCTACAGGAGGGTAGCTCTCCAGGGACAGGGTTGGAGTGAAAACCTACAGGAGGGTGGCTCTCCAGGTACAGGGTTGGAGTGAAAACCTACAGGAGGGTGGCTCTCCAGGTACAGGGTTGGAGTGAAAACCTACAGGAGGGTGGCTCTCCAGGTACAGGGTTGGAGTGAAAACCTACAGGAGGGTAGCTCTCCAGGGACAGGGTTGGAGTGAAAACCTACAGGAGGGTAGCTCTCCAGGGACAGGGTTGGAGTGAAAACCTACAGGAGGGTAGCTCTCCAGGGACAGGGTTGGAGTGAAAACCTACAGGAGGGTAGCTCTCCAGGTACAGGGTTGGAGTGAAAACCTACAGGAGGGTAGCTCTCCAGGGACAGGGTTGGAGTGAAAACCTACAGGAGGGTAGCTCTCCAGGGACAGGGTTGGAGTGAAAACCTACAGGAGGGTAGCTCTCCAGGGACAGGGTTGGAGTGAAAACCTACAGGAGGGTAGCTCTCCAGGGACAGGGTTGGAGTGAAAACCTACAGGAGGGTAGCTCTCCAGGTACAGGGTTGGAGTGAAAACCTACAGGAGGGTAGCTCTCCAGGGACAGGGTTGGAGTGAAAACCTACAGGAGGGTAGCTCTCCAGGTACAGGGTTGGAAACCCCTAGCCTATGTTGCCTTCCTTCATGTAGACCAATTGAGGGAACACTGCCCCTCTCATCTTCAATAGAACTTACCTCTTTGAAAGGTTCAACATAGAGTTAATAGATTTTTAGAGGCACACTTACATTTGTTTTGAATTGTAAATACTGCCGATTGTACTTTTTGCCCATAGTTTCTATTGGCATGTTGTCTATTGCACAAATCAATGATCATTCAAGATCATGGTCTTCTGTATGAGGCCCATTTCTGTTTAGTTTGGGCTTTTGAAGAACACAGAGATTCATACGAACAGTGACTAATAAAGGAACAGCCAGATGTCAGAGGTCAGGACACACATCACACTCTGTCAGAAGCCTTCTCACTAAATGACACAGCATGTGTTTAAACCCCCTCAAAGAAAGCCTTTTTTGTTTTGTGTGTGTGTATTTGTGGGTGTTTGAGTGTGTGTGTGTGTTCTATTCAGGAAGGTTTGGTGGAGTTGTTTAGTTTCTAAGTATGTCTAGATGTCTGTCTTACATTTCTGTAGCTTGTTCTCATTGGTCCAAAATGATGGGAGCACTATGCCGAATTGAATTTGAGAGTTTCAAAAAAGATGAAGCAATTAGGCTAGTCGAGGTTGCTATATGGATTTTTAAGATCCATGACCTGACAATTCCCTCAAGAGTGCCTAGTTGGAAATACTACATACACACACTCGTTATGTTCTTTTATCCTCGTGGGGACCTAAATGTATTTCCATTCAAAATCCTATTTTCTCTAACCCGTAACCCTAAACCTAACCCCTTACCCTAACCATAATTCTAACCCTAATTGTAAACCTAACCCTAAACCCTAAGCTTAAAATAGCCTTTGTCCTCATGGGGACGTGGGAAATGTCCCGACGAGGGAGAATTCTTCTTGTTTTACGATACTTGTGTGGACTTTTGGGGATTTTAGGTCCCCACAAGGGTAGAAGAACCAACACACACAGGACTGATGGCCTCCACTACCATCTGTTGCCTCCTTTCGCTCTGACATCATCCCACCATCCCCCTATTGTGTTAACCCCTCATCACCCGGCCTTCACCTTAACCTCTTAATTACCACTAACCACCCCCCTCCCTGTCCCCCCCACCCAGAGACACTGTGCCACTCGGCCTGTGCACTAATCTGTCAGCGTCTGCCCTCTTAACACCTGCCGCCACACTCGTCTAACTCAACTCCCATTCTGGAGCCCATGCCAGTTTCTTCTCTATTTCGCTGGTAGAGCACGCACAGCGAAAAAAGGCCAAAGTGGCGCGCACACACACACACATGCTGAGACTCACACACATGAACGCATGCACGCACGCACACAGGTACACACACATACATGCACGCACACGGTCTCTTTTGTCATCGTCCCCCCCAACTCCACTGCCCTCCAACCCCCAGACATCTTTTGCAGGGCGCTGATGTGTAGGGCGCTGGGCCCATTGTCCAACAATGGCCACCGTAGGACCCCAAGGACCCCCTGGTGATAGGTGGAGAGCGAGACGTGAGGAAATGTGACAGTTCTGGTGCAGCTGACACAGTGATGTTTCTTTCCCGCGGCTGCCTGCCCTGCGTTGGCTATAAGAGAGCCTGGGCACTTTTCTCACTGTTGTAGTTTTCGAGAAGGAAACCAACATCTTCTGCTGTGGTCTGGAAACCACCTCCCTGCTGCCAATTACTTGGCTGTAATGGATGTGTGTATATCATCCACAAAAATAAAAAACAGCTTGGAACCGATGCCCCTTCACAAAGATAAATACTTATCTTTGACATGAATAATACTTTTTCTGAAGATGTTTGATATAGGAACACATTTTGTTTTATTTGACTTTAGGGTATCTATTGTGCTGGAGGTTGATTACGAAAACAGGTTTATCATATATTCTCGTGATTATACTGACGCCCCCTGCCCCTTTTCATTATTTTTTATCTTTGCTTTTCTCTCAGGGTGTCTTGTAGGAGTGAGGTTAACTACTGTTTGTTGATGATGGCACATTTAGTCATTTCCCTTCATATTACTACCACTCTCAATGTGACCTTGGCATTCACTGTCAGTATTGGGATTGTGTGAGTGTGTGTGTATGTGTGTGTGAGTCTCAGTCTGCCTGTGTGTGTGTGTGTGTGTGTGTGTGTGTGTGTGTGTGTGTGTATGAGATGGAGAGAAATAAATGTAGTTTGTTGATAATGGCGTATTGATGGGGTTTGGAATGGACTGGCCCTGAGGTCTCATCCTGACTGGTCAGGACTGAATGCACCTCTTCATGCTTCACTAAACACACTCAATTAAGGCATGGGGAACAGAGAACACGAGCGCACACACACACACACACACTTTCAGTATAAAGCTTCTTTTAAGGACAACTGTCAATCATCCTGTTCGGGACAATAGCCATTCCAAAATCAGTGTCATGCAAATTATCTCCCTCTCCTCTTTCTTACACACACTGTTACATTTATAAAACTGAAATATGCACAGACGTAACACCCTCTTACATTGTGACAGTGAAACATACACAGTGAGAAACGGACTATGTAGAAAGTAGGATTTTGAGTAATAATGCTCATACTTAAACACGTTGCACTGGGGAACAGTGGGAGAAGCTCTTTCAAATGATTGCAAACTGTGTTTAGGGTGTGGTAAAAACGATTTTATTAACGGAGCATACCAGGGAACGGGATGTGTATTTTCTATTTATTAGCAACCATCATTCTAAAGAGGCTAGTCTTTTAAACAAAGTTGCTTTGTTGTTGATGACTGCGGCATGATAGCATTTCCTCTCTGCTTGACCTCCTGGTGACTGTGCCAACTGGGTTCTTTCTGTCTCTGGGTTGAAAATATAGCCTACCAGATGTCAGTTACTGCATTGGTTGTGTGATTATCATATCACCTATTATTACATTCTAAATGTTTTCTAATCCTTTTTTGTTGTTGTGTTTTCAGGTGTTTTTCAATGATCATCTCTTCAGTCTTAATGACGGTTAAAGACAATCCCTCCAACAACAGAAGTAAAGCAACATCTACAAACATGTCCCCCATCGCAATCACTATGAGAACCTTATGACTTTGGAACACACGGGTCAGTTTTCTTCATCAGGGATCAACAGACACTTGAGCTACCACAGCCCTGGGGCCGGAAATGGAGGTGGAGCCGAAGCAGGAGCAGGCGGGCCAAAGCAAGGCCGACGCTGTCGAGAGTGACCAGGAGGAGGACGATGCGACGGCCTCTGGCCACACCTGTGGCCTCTGTGGACGGGGCTTCCCTCTCCTGAGCTCGCTGTCCCAGCACATGCGCAGGCACACTGGGGAGAAGCCCTACAAGTGTCCCTACTGTGAACACCGGGCTGCTCAGAAGGGCAGCCTGAAAGCCCACATCCGCAGCCACAAGCTGGGCCTGCTCAGCCGGAGCCTGGGCAAGTTGGACGGTGAGGAGGGGGTTGGGGAGCAAGGACAAACACAGGGGGACCCTAAGAAACTGGATAGTTCCGCCGACAGCCTCGCCAATGGCACCTCGGCTAAGAAGCACAAAGTCAACGGCAAGACAAAAAATAAAAGCTCCAAGAAGAAAGGCGAAGAAGCAGTCGTCCGGGATGACGGCAAGGAGGACGAGCCGCAAACCACGACTGAGGGCGACTCACTTCCGGGAGGGACCTTCTGGGTGGACAATGGGGACGGTGCGGGTTCCTTTCCCTGCGGCTCTTGCAGCCAGGTCTTCACCCAGGCCCTGCTCCTCAAGGCCCACATGAAGAAGCACCGCGGCTCCCTGGACCACGGTTGCCGCATCTGCGGCCGGCGTTTCCGCCAGGCCTGGTTCCTCCAGAGCCACATGCGGATTCATCGGGCCAAGAGCCAGCTGCGGGGTGGGAGTGGCGACAGCAGCGAGTCCCAGACCACCCTCAACGGGGTCCCCCGGGAGCCGGCGTCCCTGGTGAACAATGACTGTCTCTACGAGCTGTGTGCCGGCTGCGGCAACTTCTTCTACGACCGCAAGACCCTCCGGCTGCACGAGAGGGTCCACAAGCAGAGCCACACCCCCAGCAAGCCGCCGCAGCAAGACCCCGACAACAGCTCGCCGTCACCTGCCGCCAAGAGGCGCTTCCTGGAATGCCTTAACCTCAGGGCAACCGGGGCTGGAGAGGCAGCTATGGAGGGGAGTCTTGGAAGACGGATCCCCGAGCTGGACCCGGTATGCAGTTACCAGGCCTGGCAGTTGGTCACCAGAGGGTGTGTGGTGGAGGTGACAGATAAAAGCCTAGGCTGGGAGGAGAGGCTGGTGGATGGCGAGGTGGCGTTTGACCAGGAGAAGGGCGAGTATGTGCCTCTGAAACAGGAGAAGCGGAAGAGGCAGCTGGACTCCTCCCAAAGCAAGAAGAAGAAAGGGGCCCAGGATGTTGTCATTAATGGTGGCAGCGGTGGGATCTCCCACCAGCAGGGTGACAGTAGAAATAGCCGCACCTTATTGAATGGGCTCAGCCCAGAGACGTTTGGGATATTGCAGAAAAAGAAGGTGAAAGATGGTCATCAGTCCAGCAAGCAAGCCACTAAATCAAACTCTGCCAGTCAGCCCAGCACACCAAGACAAGAATATTCTCTATCTTCCTCTTCCATAAAGAGGAATAGTATCAAGGACCCAACCTGTGAAGGTAAGACAAAAAAACACCTAGATTAGCAACAAGAATTAGATTTTCTTTAAATGACATGACAAAAGGCATCTTGGTCGTATTCACACTTAAAATCCTGATTGAAAAGGGAACATTTTGGAGGGCAAAGACTGCCACTACAGCAATAACAACGAAAGAATATCCCCCAAAGTTCAGACATTACCATACCAAATTTCATTCCCATACTATATTCTTTGATGTAAATCATAGTTTTCAGAGTGATTCAGTCATGTTTGTTTTGGTCTCTATTGCTACTCAGTCCTGAGTTATGGTCAATCTATTTTCACATGGTAAAAGGGAGACCTCACCTCATGTGTTGATTCATCAATTTACACATCTTAGCATAACTAAACGCCTCTGTGTATGTGGGCACGTCTCTACCGAGCTGTAGCACACTTAACATAGTAGACTGCAGATTGAGAAGTATGTCAAACAGGGACCTGTCCTTATGTTATGGTTTAATTGTCTGTATTCTTGTACATCAACTGATTATTGGAGACAAGAAAGTCTGAAAAGTGATGCTGCTTTGACTGTTAAACTCTGTGATAGGATAATAAATGGTTCCCTTCCGAGTCCTCTAGATAACAGTACTAACCAAGAACCGTAAGTACATGGTAAATATGCCCATATCGAGCAACTCAGAAGTTTGTAATAGGCTTTTAATGTTTGAAATTGCACTCATGACATTGACAAGCAAAAGTGATAGATATAATTATGAATTCTGTAGCACTTTTAGTTCAGTCTTCCAGTTAAAAGCTGGTCTTCAGTTGCCATGGAGCAGTACTCATACAGGTAAAATGTGTGTTTGGCAGTTGCCTTTTGGTTGCCACTGCAAATTAAATGGTGTTATGGCACTGTCGTGTGGCATGGATTGCCCATTACACCCTTCATCCTACATAAAGAAATATGAAAGGCCTTTACGTCTGGTACTTTGCTAAATGAAGCATAACCATTCAGGTATGAAGGTACCATTCATATAGCTTGACATTTGTTTATTAATGTTTTCTGGACTATTCTGTATGACTTCCTTAAACCTTAAAAGGTATGTTGGATGTGAACACAGTTGAATTTAGCATATATGGTAAATAGTTTAGTTGTTAGGGTAAATGACTGAAAAAGGACTAATGGAGAGTAGCATGACAATGTCCTCCTCTCTCATCCACGTGTTTGTTAAATCATGTTAGCACTTATTAAATCTTCATACTTTGCTGAAGCTCATTTTCTTAAAATGTCTGTTTTTCAATATGAGCTTAGTCTACCTGTACTCTGCAATCCACAGATACCAAGCCATACTTCTGCGAGCACTGTGACTTCCACACCAGTGACCCCTCTTCCTTCACATCCCACATGCACAAGCAGCACAAGGACGTCAGGGATGCACATCATCACATACTGGGAGCTATTATGGAAGACCCGAGCCACGGCGCTCCCAAGGCCTCAGGTTATGTGGAATATCTCCGGCTGAAGAGCACACTGCTCAGCCAGCCCTACACAAATCCCTACGTCTGTCCTCCTGGCGAGGAGAGGGCGGCATCGAGCTGCCAGTCGGAGAAGTCGAGGAGCCTAAAAGTCAAAGGGCAATCCTCTCAGGATGCCATCATCTACGCCAGCCTCCTCAACCTGTCTGCACCGCCCGAGGGCCAGGAGGAGGATGGCGGTGTGAACCCTGTGGCAGCAGCGTCTGAGGGTAAGCTGGTCAGACACCAGTGTCCGTTCTGCGCCCACACAACCCATTACCTGGAGGTGCTGTGGATCCACCAGCGTGTGGCCCACAGGGTGGATAGTGGCAGCTCCCTGGCCCCCAAGTGGGCCCCCTACGTCACTGGCTTCAAGGGCCCCAAGGCTGCTGGGCGACGCACGGGGCCTCCGCCCTTTCTAGAGGGCAAAGACTGCCCGGCACTCTCAGTCCCCCGGGCCCAGCGCACACAAGCCCCAGGTTCCACCGCCACACAACCTTCAGGTGGAGGCACCAAGAGGCCAAAGACCCACACAAGCAGCACAACTACTACTTCCCAGCCCAACACCAGCCAGGCCATGGTGTCAGCGTCGCGTACCTCCACAAGGTCTCCCCCTGGTGGTGGGAAGTCACTCCTACCTCAAAAAAAGAAGTCGAGCCGCCCAACCCATACGGAGGAGGTGGCAAATAAGAGCGTCCGATCTAAAACGAAAGCCCACCCCAAAGCTCCTGCCGCCACCACCACCGCCTCAACCAGCATTCAAGGCTTCTCCCAGCAGTCGACAAGCAGCCCCAAAACCGGACATTATCGGGCGGCTGCCGAGGGAAGCCTGCTTCCACAAGAGGGCCTCGGCTTTATTCTCGCCAGGAACCATGGCAGGGCCGACCACGCGCCCCATCTTACCCCAGACAGAACTCACCTCCACCCCCAGCCCCATCCACACCCGCACAGCCATCCACAGGATCCACCTGCAGCCCTGAAAGGTCAAGACCTTTGGTCAGTCACAAACATGTTTGGGGCGCAGGGCAGCAGCGGGTACCTGGCACCCACCACCCTCCTCGGCCACGGGAAGAGGGAGTCGACTGCTGGGGACAGCAGAGACACCTCGATGGACATGGGCATCCTGGGTCTGTTGAAGAACTACAACCCCCACGACCTGGCAGCTCTCTACCAGCACTGGGGCTTTGTAGATCCCAGGCTTGACCCACAAGGTAAGGAGGGATTGAGTGTTGGGTAATGTAGTCCATTAATTGGCAGTGAAAATGGTTTTATAATGTTCACCACAGCCTTACATAATTCAGCATGTACACAGACACACTGAGAGGGAGAGAAAGATAGACAGACATTCACAAAACTGACCATGTCCTTTACACTGTACACTAAGGTCATTTTGAGAGTAGCAACTCTAACCTGCAGCTTGTCGTCGTAGATATCATCATCGTCCTCTTTAGCCCTTTGAGTCACATTTAATAACGTGACCTTTAAAAATATTTATATATATTTGTCCTCCACCTTTTCTCTTTTTCTATGAGTGTTTTGGCATGAATGCTAATAGCTTGGGGAAACATGTTTACCAAGGCCGACAGAAGGACATGTTTCTGCCGGTGATAGTACCAGTCAAGGAATAGGTCTCTGTCTAGTGTTGACCTGTGTGTAGGTCCTGGGGTGGTGTGTGTGTGTGTGTGTGTGTGTGTGTGTGTGTGTGTGTGCGTGTGTGTGTGTGTGTGTGTGTGTGTGTGTGTGTGTGCGTGTGTCAGTATGTGCATGCATGGATCACAGTGACACAGATGGGCAGGGGGCACCCAGTGCTGTGTGACAAGGATAAGGGTGTGTGTGTGTGTGTGTGTGTGTGTGCATGTCTGAGAGAGAGAAAGAGAGAATGATAGAGGTGGCAAGTCCACACACACACAGTAAATTCCATGGCCAGGACATCAGAGAGACCTGACACAATTGGAGTGACAGCGGGGGGAAGCTCAGCAAGCAAGTACAGGGAAAGACAGGGAAAAACAGGCAGTGAAAGAGTGACCTAGTGAGAGAGATATACAGACAGAGAGAGAGAAAGAGCGAGAGGAGTACACCTGACATGTGACACGGGAGCGCTGGCCAAGGGCACATCAAAGAGGCCCGGCAATTTAATTTGCAGTAATTTATGCGCTACTTCCCAGGCAGCCAGGGGGTGGGTCAGGGCTGTCGGAGGCACGCCACCACGATTTGGTACGAAAGTTGCCATCCACTGCCCTGAAGGAAGCTCCGCCCCGCCATCTTAATGGCACATCAGATGTACTAATGAGCCCTGTACTTTGTGGCTTAGGTGTTCTAGCGGTTGGCGTCGCCGCTTCCAGCACACATGTATACCTGTGTCTGCGCGGATTCAAATCTGACCCACAGCCCCTTGACACTGACTTCTATTCTTTCCACGCTATCACGATATGACTTAATTCTGTTCAATACAAATCTGGAAGAAAAACACAATGAACTAGCTAGCCAGCTACTTTTTTTGCATAATACATCCCCGCTGCACAGTGCCGGTGTGTAAAGATTGGATAACGTAAAATAGTGTGAGATAATTGTCACTATTTTCATGAATGGAACAGGTTAGCTACCTATCAAACACTGCAATTAGAGCTAGCTGGCTCGTTATCTGTAACATACTGTAGCAGGTCAGCTGCAATGTAGGTCAGCTAGCTAGCTAGCATTTCCTTCATAAATGAAGTAAACTACCTAGCTAGCTATCAACCTAGAAAAATAGAGGCAAGAGACTGGTCTTGAACTACCAGACAGCTTTGTTTATAAACATTCTGATTTGGTCTATACTCATTCACTCCCCCAAATTCCAAATAATTGGATTTGTGCAAGCATAGGCTGAATGGCCTGGTGCGAGTACAGATTTGCACACGCACACTAATGATGAAAAACCATAAAAAAAGTCATTTACATTTCTTTACGAAGTGCTTTTTTTGTGTGTGTGTTTGCATGCATGTCTGCCCTTCAACTTTGAACAAACACATTTGCTTGTGACACTGACCTGTGAAATGTTTTATACATTATTAATCAGATGTCAGTTATGGGGATGTAATTGGTGTGTGGCCACCAGCACAGTGACCATTGGTCCTCTGTAGCTCAGTTGGTAGAGCATGGTGCTCGCAAAGCTGAGATAGTGGGTTTGATTCCCGTGACCACCCATATGTAAAACGTATGCACGCATGACTGTAAGTCGCTTTGGATAAAAGTGTCTGCTAAATGGCGTATATTATAATTTGACCACAATTCAATGGGAGACCAAAAAATAGAACAAGCAGAAAAGCCATCACTTTTTCCCCTGCATGTCACTCCAAGGCAATATTACCCCGAAATCCAAACGGAATATTGCCCTAGAAATATAGAACAGTACCTTAACTGATGGTTATATTATCAGGTTCAGTTTTTTGGTTGTGAAGGTCTTGGGGTTCTAAAGTGTTGCTCTGTCTCTTGTTTCTACAGGGATACTGCAGTACAACGGACATTTTGAAAATGAAGTCCATTCCTCCACAGACACCTCCAAACAAGTATGGTACTTTCCTTGTTTGGGTTTTGTTTTGCTGTGACCGTTCTCCCCCTTATAATTCCTCACCTGTGCCAGAGTCTGGTTGAGTGCTAATTCTCCCCTATATGCCCCCTGGCCCAATTTATCTATCTGGCTTTCAGCTATCGGATAGGATTCAATGCATAGAAATATAATCTGTCTCCTTACTGTCTGTGCTTCTTTTTTATGTGTTTTCTCTCTCTTTGCATTCCCCCTATCCTGTCAATAACAAAATACTAAAAGGTATTTAGACCTTTAAAAAAAATCTCTCGCCACTCCTTTCTGCTCCCAGCTCCGAGAATCCAAAAGAGAAATCAGTGTTTGAAACACTAAAGGCGAGGCAGTGATACTTGGGCGTCTGTGTCAGACGGCTCTTTCTCTGCTTGGTACGAGGAGCTGACAGGAAAACAACAAATAAAAACCTCTTGACGTCCCCCTCGGGGTAAACAGTCGTGCGTCTCCATATGGCATGTCAACATCCTGCCAATCATGACCACACGCAGGCCCTCCTGGACACTCTCTACCTGCCTGTCTGTTCTCTTTACTTTCTTCTTCTTCTGTTGCCTTTGTAACGCGTGAGACGTGAGGACACACTGACACACACCGAAAGATGAACTCACGCACTCTCGCACAAACTGACATTTTTGCACATTCAGAAACACACGGTCGGAGTTATACTTGCACACACACAAATACACTCACAGAAAGACAACGGACACTCAGCAACACGCACACACACAAGCGTGTGATCTGACTCCATTTTGCTCCTTGTCTCTGTCCTCTGCAGGTGATCGGCTGTTCTGCTACTTCAACAGCCTCTCTCAGGAAGGGGACATGAAAACGCCACATGCCCTGAAAACTCGAATTCCCAAAATGCACTGTTGCAAGATGAAAGGCCTGCAGTCTCTCACAGGAACCAAGCCATGACTACAGGAGCTCTTCACTTTAGGGGCCCAATTGTCTCAAGGGACACTCTTTGTTTACAACTAACTAACTAATCCACCCGGACTAAAGAAGTTACCATAACATGTGGATGTGACAGAGTGGAAATTCTTCCCCAACCGGAGTGTAAACTCACAACCATCTGCACTGTAACTCAACAAGCACCGTCAATACGTCGGACCCAGAAAGGCCAAGGCATTTCTGCATTCAGAGCGACAGAACTTCTCAGGAAGGCAGTAGCGATGCACTGAACCATCTGCTACATCACACACTGGGCTTAGATCACAGGAGGTTGGTGGCACCTTAATTGAGATGGACTGGTTCGTGGTAATGGCTGGAGCAGTATAAGTGAAATGGTATCAAATGCATCAAATACATGATTTCCATGTGTTTGATGCCATTCTGTTCGCTCTGCTCCAGTCCTTATTATGAGCTCTCCTCCCCTCAGCAGCCTCCACTAGCTTAGATGTTTATGTAGTATACTGATCTAGAGATGGTGCAGTTGTTTAGCTCGTGATGATTGAGGTCAGGTTGGGTTAGATAACTGATCCTAAATCAGTTGTTAAAGGGCAGGAAACCAGGATCCCCCAGGATGTTTTATGTCAACTTTAAACCCTTTAAATCCATGTCAGAGAAAAAAAGAAAAGACTGAAACTTTCATGTTATGGCCCTCCAGAGAATTGTTAGAAAATGGTGAAGTAATCGGATTGGTATGTGTATTTACTGTGAATGTGTGTTAGTGCTTTAGTCATCTGTTTATTTGAGCTTTTGACGCTTTTTTGTGGTATTTGGAAACGGTTTGAATTGGTCAAGTCAGCCAGCTCACACAAGCAAAGTTACCACCTACCTTTAAAGCTGGAATCCTTAATGGTGAAACAGCCACGTCCGTTTGTGATATTAAAACAGCAAAGAAGTTTTCCCTCGGACATCATTGCGCGATGCTCCCCAGGCTGTGCTTCGTCCCCCAAAAAATACAACTATAACAAAGGATGTGGGGCGACAATAATGAAGCAGCTGTTTGTGACTTACCAGCCATCTCCAGCCATGTTTACATGAACAACAAGCATGCTAGACTCTGCTGACCTGGGATGTAGTGGAGGGTAAATGCACGTAAACGTCGGCAGGTAGCCTCGACAGGTCGCCTCGGCAGGTCGCCTCGGCAGGTAGCCTCGAGGTTAGACTGTTGGGCCAGTAACAGGGGACGCAAGCAGAGAGAGGTTAGTACAGTGTTTGCCAAACTTGGGGTCCGGGCCCTATGTGGCGTCCCCTGAGAAAATCTGTACTAATCTTATTAAACAAATTTAAAAACAAAAAATATATTGTTCAATATTTCCCTATGTCCTACCTTCCCTATAGGCCTACATTAAAATGCCATCAAAATGCAAACAATACAGTTATAAAAATATCATACGTTATAGTTTATATAGGTGGTTGTTCGTCTTATCTCGATCGCCCACTGGAGTTCATAGTTTAACCATCTTTTTTTACCTCTACATCACAGCTTCTGAATAGCACCTAGATGGAGTATGTATGTTCTATTTTAGTTCTGTTGCGTTAAGTCTGTATGTCCACTCAAGTTGATATCCCAACGTTGAAAGACTGGCTTCTCCGTGTTGAACTGAAAGAGATTCCATCGCTAGGGAACACTGACGATGCGGAACACATTTCTCAGACCTCAGAAAATGGTGTTCTGTTGAGATAATTCCACGTCCCAGGCCATCTGATCCAGTTGGAACTGAAAATGAATCCAGAATGAATGGAAAAGAAAAGCACTATGTAACTTACAGATTGGCAGTGCTTCATACATATAGTTGGATCGACACAACCAATGGTTGTGAACTTGAACAGAAGGCCACTTTTGAGGTTTGAGAACAGAAAATGTCCCTTAGAAGGTAGATGTGCAGTTTGATGAAAATCACTACTCTTCATGGAGGAGGATTGTGGGTTCGGTCTTGGTTTGTCTGTGTTTAGTTTCTTTTTGCAGTGTTTTATTTTGGTGTTTTGCTGAATCACTGGGTATCTCTGTCTTAGAAATGGCTTCTGCAGTGTTTTAAAGTTATTTTAGCTGCCCACAAGGAAAGAAAGCCATGTTAAACAGTACCAATCTGATGTTATTACTACGTTATTTATTGAATTGTATATGATAGTTATCCACCTTGATCAATTGTTGTATGTAAAAAAATAGATATATAATTCATGATTTGAAGTCAGAATTATAAAACAGTAAACTTTTGTAATAAGAACAATTTGGTTCTTAGAGGGATGTATTTCTCAGAATGCTTCATGTTTGCTAATGGCAAGTGCTCAGATATTCTTTTAGGACTGTAGATGATGGGGTTGTATTTTCAAAGTATTTCTATTGCATAATACCTGTTAGTACAAATAAAACTTGATATATTTACATGGGCATGGTTTTGGTCATTTTGTTATCCTTGAGGCTTTTTCATCAGCCTTTGAGGTGATATGTTTATGACAAAACACACATGATTGTGATTATGTAACATGAAAAGTTAATCCAATAATTGTTTAACAGGGCTTAGTAAAGCCCTTACACCAATTATTATTTCTAATTTAGCTGTTTTATTAGAAAGTAAAAAGTGTTACCAAGCAATATGGAAGGAATTTGACATTCCTTTTTTGAGAAGAGAATCCAGGTGTACAAAACATTAGGGACACCTTCCTAAATTGAGTTGCACCTCCTTTTGCCCTCAGAACAGCTTCAATTCGTCGCGGTATGGACTCTACAAGGTGTCAAAAGTGTTCCACAGGGATGCTGGCCCATGTTGACTCCAATGCTTCCCATAGTTGTCAAGTTGGCTGGATGTTCTTTGGGTGGTGGACCTTTCTTGATACACACAGGAAACTGTTGAGCGTGAAAAATGCAGCAGCGTTGCAGTTCTTGACACACTAAAACCGGTGCGCCTGGCACATACTACCGTACCCCGTTCAAAGGCACTGAAATCTTTAGATTTTCCCATTTACCCTCTGAATGGCACACATACAATCCATGTCTCAAGGCTTAAAAATCCCTCTTTAACTTGTCTCCTCCCCTTCATCTACACTGATTCAAGTGGCTATAACAATTGACATCAATAAGGGATTATAGCTTTCACCTGGTAAGTCTATGTATGCACCTGGTAAGTCTATGCATAATACTCTGTAATGTCAAAGTAAAAAATAAATCAAATCAAAAATAAATGAATGGAAAATAAAATTGATATGTTTTGATTAGATAAGTATTCAACCCCCTGAGTCAATACATGTTACAATCACCTTTGGCAATGATTACTGCTGTGAGTCTTTCTGGGTAAGTCTCCAAGTGCTTTGCAAAAAAAATGATTCCTCAAGCTCTGTCAAGTTGGTTTTTGATCATTGCTAGACAGCCATTTTCAAGTCTTGCCATAGATTTTCAAGACGATTTTAAGTCAAAACTGTATCTTGGCCACTCAGGAACATTCAATATCGTCTTGGTAAGTAACCAGTGTATATTTGGCCATGAAGCAGTCTGAACTAGATTTTCCTCAAGGACTTTGCCTGTGCTTAGCTCTATTCCTTTTCATTTTATCCTAAAAAACTCCCTAGTCCTTGCCAATGACAAGCATACCCATAACATGGGCTCCCGACTGGAGAAGCAGTCTAAGGCATTTCATCTCAGTGCTAGAGGTGTCACTACAGACCCTGGTTCGATCCCGGGCTGTATCACAACTGGCCGTGATCGGGAGTCCCATAGGGCGGCGCACAATAGGCTCAGCGGTGTCCGGGTTAGGGGAGGGCATCATTGTAAACAATCATTTGTTTTTAACTGACTTGCCTAGTTAAATAAAGGTTAAATAAAATAAAATAACATGATGCAGCCGCCACCATGCTTGAAAATATGAAGAGTGGTATTCAGTGACGTGTTTTGTTGGATTTCCCCCAAACACAATGCTTTGTATTTAAGACAAAAAAAGTAATTTCTTTGCCACATTTTTTGAAGTATTAATTTAGTGCCTTATTGCAAACATGATGCATGTTTTGGAATATTTTTTGTCTGTATAGGCTTACTTTTTTCACTGTCATTTAGGTTAATATTGTAACTACAATGTTAGTCCATGAAATGTATTATCTGTCTTGTTAATCAAATTTTTAAATCAGGTTGTAACACAACCAAATGTGGAAAAAGGTAAGGGTTGTGAATACTTTCTGAGAATACTTTGTTCCAAGATAAAACATGTTCAAATTAATTTAAAAAGTCATAATCATAATCGGAACAACCCCCGGTAATCATTAACAATTAACATAATTAACATAATTTCATAAAAGAAGAGAAATACATTGGCGATAAAATCATATGGCATTCAGCAAGGATTTAACCTTTTACACAGGTCACACCACTATCACTATGACACTTCACAATGTTCTCTAACACCACATTCCCTGCCATTGTGTGCTGGAGGTTGTGCCAGCTGATAATATTCCCTGGCTTAAAGCTGGAGTCAAACATGAAGGCATTGATTTCACAAGGGGAGAGCACAAATTTCCACATGTGCACGTCAGGGAGTTTTACCATGAAGCAACTTTTCTCTTCAAATCCAGCGCCGTAGGTGTCTTGATCCTGTCTATGGACAATTATTGGGTTGGAAACCGCCGTCACCCTGCCTGGGATAACTCCCCGTCCACCCATATCTGAGCTGTCTTGGCAACCAGGGCGCACAAGGAATACTTCAATCAATCCCACGGTGTATCTGAAATATATCCCATGGAACTGGTATGCGTGGCTCTTTGGTCACACACACCACTTGTGGGATTGGCGTGGAAATGAGAATGCATGAGCAGAATAGAACTCAAATACAGTGGCTTGAAAGTTTTCACCCCCCTTGGCATTTTTCCTATTTTGTTGCCTCACAACCTGGAATTAAAATATATTTTTGGGGGGTTTGTATTATTTGATTTACACAACATGCCTACCACTTCGAAGATACAAAATATAATTTATTGTGAAACAAACAAGAAATAAGACAAGAAAACGGAAAACTTGAGCGTGCATAACTATTCACCCCCCCAGAGTCAATACTTTGTAGAGCCACCTTTTGCAGCAATTACAGCTGCAAGTCTCTTGGGTTTTGTCTCTATAAGCTTGGCACATCTAGCCACTGGGATTTTTGCCCATCCTTCAAGGCAAAACTGCTCCAGCTCCTTCAAGTTGGATGGGTTCCGCTGGTGTACAGCAATCTTTAAGTCATACCACAGATTTTCAATTGGATTGAGGTCTGGGCTTTGACTAGACCATTCCAAGACATTTAAATGTTTCCCCCTATACCACTCAAGTGTTGCTTTAGCAGTATGCTTAGGGTCATTGTCCTGCTGGAAGGTGAACCTTCGTCCCAGTCTCAAATCTCTGGAAGACTGAAACAGGTTTCCCTCAAGAATTTCCCTGTATTTAGCTCCATCCATCATTCCTTCAATTCTGACCAGCTTCCCAGTCCCTGCCGATGAAAAACATCCCCACAGCATGATGCTGCCACCACCATGCTTCACTGTGGGGAGGGTGTTCTTGGGGTGATGAAAGGTGTTGGGTTTGCACCAGACATAGCGTTTTCCTTAATGGCTAATAAGCTCAATTTTAGTCTCATCTGACCAGAGTACCTTCTTCCATATGTTTGGGGAGTCTCCCACATGCCTTTTGGTGAACACCAAACATGTTTGGTTATTTCTTTCTTGAAGTAATTTATGTTTTCTGGTCACTCTTCCGTAAAGCCCTGCTCTGTGGAGTGTACGGCTTAAAGTGGTCCTATGGACAGATACTCCAATCTCAGCTGTGGAGCTTTGCAGCTCCTTCAGGGTTATCTTTGGTCTCTTTGTTGCCTCTCTGGTTAATGCCCTCCTTGCCTGGTCTGTGAGTTTTGGTGGGCGGCCCACTCTTGGCAGGTTTGTTGTTATTCTTTCCATTTTTTAATAATGGATTTAATGGTGCTCCGTGGGTTATTCAACATTTTGTATATTTTTTTATAACCCAACCCTGATCTGTACTTCTCCACAACTTTGTCCCTGACCTGTTTGGAGAGCTCCTTGGTCTTCATGGTGCCGCTTGCTTTGTGGTGCCCCTTGCTTAGTGATGTTGCAGACTCTGGGGGCCTTTCAGAACAGGTGTATATATACTGAGATCATGTGACAGATCATGTGACAATTAGATTGCACACAGGTGTACTTTATTTAACTAATTATGTGACTTCTGAAGATAATTGGTTGCACCAGATCTTATTTAGGGGCTTCATAGCAAAGAGGGGTGATTACATATGCACGCACTACTTTTCTGTTTTAAAATATATATATATATATATTTTTAAACAAGTTCTTTTTTTCATTTCACTTCACCAATTTGGACTATTTTGTGTATGTCCATCACATGAAATCCAAATAAAAATCAATTTAAATTACAGGTTGTAATGCAACAAAAAAGGAAAAACGCCAAGGAGGATGAATAATTTTGCGAGGCACTGTACCTACTGTAAAATATGGTGGTGGATCTTTGATGTTATGGGGATATTTTGCTTCCACTGGTCCTGGGGCCCTTTCTAAGATCAACGGCATAATTAACTTTACCTAGTACTAGGACAGTTTATCCAAAAACCTTGTTGCCCATTCGAGGAGACTGAAACTAGCTGCAAGTGGATCTTCCAGCAAGACAATAACCCCAAGCACTCATCAAAATCCACAAATAAGTCAGACCTTGTCAAAGAGAGAGTAGTGTGTTAACCCATAAGAGTCTACGCCCTGTCTAAGCTACTAAGCTATATGGAATTGTTTTAATTTGTGTGCAGTTGGATCCTACCCTAACCCTAACTTCATGTCCAGCTCCCAGTTCAACCCTAACCCTAGCCTCAACCTTAACCCTACCTTCCATGTCCACATCCCAGTTCAATACTAAACTGCTAAACGTAGTCATAGTGTAAGTACAATTTCTATCAGGAGATGGCGCACAATACCAAGGATTGGGTGGAGAAGAGTTCAGCTGCAAAGGATGAAACACATCAAATAGTATTACTGTCCATTTAGGAGAAATAATGACACAATTATAATTATAGACACAATGTAGATGACGTCACCACACCACATACATAATACAAGGAATATAAATGCCATAACAATGTTAATAGAAGTACAGATTGTTAAGTGTGGAATGTCAAAAGACATAAACAACAAACCTCTGTATAGACAGCCGTTGAAACAAAGGCAATAAATGGGGCAGCTAAGGACAGATCAGTTTTGCTCTTTCACCCAAAATGATTGAGATTGGGTTTAAACTGAGATAAACTGGTCCCACAGCCACACTCAGGTGTGAAAAATCAGGTAAAACCATTTTGGTTTACTGAGCACAAAACATCATAAATCAACGGTTTCAGTCCATGCCTCGAATCTTTACATCCTTTCTGTTCCGTTGCTTCCTCTTGGATCCACTCTGTGAACGCATTCGTCCGATGCCCTTTGAACAGACACAAACACGCACACACACACACACACACACACACACACACACACACACACACACACACACACACACACACACACACACACACACACACACACACTGCCATAGTAGAGTGTAACTATCACATCCTGTTTGTCAATGGGACCGCATCATCTCTAGGCGTGGTGACAGTGTCAGTCATCGGCCTAAAATACACAGATCATGGCCAGAGCCACGAGCAGAGGACCAGTGAGAGTCATGTTGGCCATAGGGCCCGAGAGTAGATCATGTCACCAGTCTGGCTGGGAGAGGGAGAAGGAGATGGGTTGGCATATGTTCTTTGACAGGAAACTGCCTCGCTTTAGTTCACCCCTTTGCATGCAAGAGGAGAGACTGTCTTGTGGCTGATTAGGAGTGACAGGCTTCTCCTGTCCTGTTGGTCCTTGTGAGGTGGATCGCTCTCTCTCTCTGTGTATGTGTGTGCTGGGCTCATATGCACACTGCTCGATTACTGCAGAGATAAACCATCTACTGTGGGAGGTAATATCACACACACACACATTTTAAATAATTTATTTGAATACACCAATCAAATTGACAAAAAAAGGATCCAAACATTTCAAAGGTTCCTGTATGCATGGCACTCAAGGTTACAGAAAGCCCCTCCTCCAAACAGCTAGGCTGCCCACGACAGCTGAAACAGAGCAGTACCTAGCCAATGGCTTTGCCCTAGTTTTTGTCAGGCCCGCAATCTGGAGGCCACACACACACACACACACACACACACACACACACACACACACACACACACACACACACACACACACACACACACACACAATTAAGGTAGTCCATAGTATCCAATGATGAATTCCACTACTGCTTGTGGGTTTGCTGATGACCGTATAATCCGATGCAGAATGCACATTCTCTGCCACAGACAGAGCACACAAAGACCTGTCTTGTTGAGGCCGGTGCAGGCATGGTCATATTTCTTCTCTGTCGCTTCACCAGGCGACATTCAGTCCTTTTTTCCTCGGCCAACTGCACTCCTTGAAGGCAGAGGCCACGCCAGGTAGAGCGGTCCTCAGCAACAGTCTGGAGGGAGGCAGGGTTTATCCCCAACTTCTTTAGTGATGTCTTCAGTTGGTCCTTTAGCCGCTTTTTCTGCCCACCTACATAGCGACGGCCCAGTTATAGCTGTTCGTATAGCATCTTTTGCGACAGGCCAAGCCATCTAAGCTGGTGGTGTGTGATGGACGCATCAATGCTCATGCATTTGGTTCTCTTTAGGATCTCTGAGTGCGGAACACGGTCCTGTCCGGTCAATTTCATTTTATGTGAAAGGACTGTGTCGGCTGTAGACCGTCCATATTCAAATCAAATTTTATTGGTCACGTACACATATTTTGCAGATGTTATCGCAAGTGCAGTGAAATGCTTAGTCGTGACTATTTAACAGTCTGATGGCCTGTAGACAGAAGCTGTTTTTCCGTCTCCCGGTCCCAGCTTTAATGCACCTTTACTGTCTCTGTTTCACATCCATAGAAGGACTGTAGATACACAACCAAACTTCTGCACCTGACTCCATCCTGGAGCACACACCCTTGACTCACACTCTTGCCTCACACCAGTGCCAACTCCAAAGAGTTTAGATTCCTGACCACCAATTGTTACTCTGGCACCATCCCCTCATGAAGCTGAGGCGGGATGTTCACACATTTCCCTGGGCAGCCCTACTGCAGGATAACCTTGCACAATGTCGGTGCACAATGTCGGTGCACAATGTTGATGGCTTTGGAGAGGTCCACAAAGGCTATTCACAACCCTTTTTCTGCATTTGGCGTGCACTGAAGATCATGTCCACCGTGCTTCTGTTCTTTAAACTGCACTAGGACTCCGGTAGCAGGTCTTCAGTGATGGTGACGATGCGTCTGCAGACTTTGCCAGCAACTGCAAGGAGGGATATGCCCCTGCTGTTGCTGCAGATAGATTTGTCTACCTTGTTGTTGTATGTGGTGACAATGATTGCATCCCTCCATTGATGGGAGATGCTCTCTAGTCTCCATATCTCAGATGATGAACAGAACAACTCCTTTGAACTCAGCAGGGATGGAGTCAGGTCCAGGAGTTTGGTTGTTCTTCAGTGACCTGATGGCAGCGCAGACCTGGGTGGGCGATTAAGGTTCTGGATGGTGGGCAGGGTTGTGAGCTCCTCCAGCACTGTGTAGTCAACTGGGCCGGATGGTTTAAGAGGGCTTCAAAGTGTTTTCCACCTCTGTAATATCTTAGTTTGGTATTTTATGAGAGTGGACCGATCTGCACTTCTGAAGAGAGAGAGAGAGAGCAACTTCTTGAGCCATGGGTGGTCTTCAGTGCATCATAACAGTTGTGCATGTCATATCTGTCTGAACAAGATTGGATTTCTTATGCTTTGGAGATCCACCACTCATTTTGTAGATATCGTAGAGCACTCTGTGCCCCCTTCCGCTCCACTTGTCATTGCTTTTTGAGGGCCTCATAAGTAGGCTTGTTGAGATTTCATTGAACCAGTCCTGGTGTTTCTTTCTGTTGTAGCCAATGGAGTGGGCTGCTGACTCATAGAATGATGTTAGGAATGACAATTTGTCATCAATCGCACAGTCTGCATTCAGGAAAGTCTCAATGTTCTCTAGTTTTTCTGATAGAGAGCAACATAAATTGTTACATGCCTCTTTTTCCAGAAGTCGAGCTCAGTGCCGCCTTTTTTTGTGGACTTCTTGAGGTGGATGGCTGGGCGAACCTTCATTCTGAGCTTGGTTAACATAAACCGATGATCTGTCCAGCACTCCGCTCTTCACATGGCTAGCGTAATGATCGTGGGTGCATCCAGGAGGTTTTGTATTGGCATGACCAACGCCGTGCTGTCCTATCACTCCATCTCACAATCTCTCCCCACTCTTGCATTGGGTACATTTTTGGGTACTCTGTGGAGGGCCTCGTCCAGAATCTTGTAAAGGTGTAGCCCTCGGTAATGCCGGTCTTTTGCATCATCTTCTGATGGTCGAGTTGGTGCATAAGCACTGAAGAGAGTGGCATGTTGCTTTTCAATGAGGGGAATGCGGAGTGACATTAGCCTTTTGCTAATGCCAGTTGGTGTTTCTGTGAGATTTGACAGGAGGCAGTTCTTCATGGCAATGCCCATATACTGCAGAAGTTGTCCTTCTGGGTGGTATGCCTTCCAGAAGAAGGTGTAGCCCCTCCTTCCTCCCTGAGCGACCCAGGAGTCTGGTCTCACTGAGAGCAGAGATGTTGATGTTATATCGCTTCACCTGCTGCATTGAGTGCAGTCCTTCGTTCGGGCCTGTCGGCACCCTGGCTCAAGTTCAAGAGAGTCCTTATGTTCCATTTTGCAAGTCATAAGGGGACATATTTCGTCTTGTTTAGGTTTTGACCGCTGAAATGGAATGTCGTGATAGGTGTGGTGGTCTATCCAGGAGAGTTAGAGTGGGCAATGTTCAGGTCACCTTTTCTAGAGCTTTCTCCAGTCGGAGTGAGCAGTGTGTCTCCAAAATACAGCTGCTCAGATGTACAGGGGTCTGTTGGGAGCAGCTCCCACTCAAATTCCAGCTGATGATGACGACCAATAGCCTTGTGAATCTACCGTGCAGGGTCGTTTTACATTTTTGCTATTAAATTGCCATTTTATTTTCAACCAGGGCCTTTGAATTGTTTAATTGTGTAGCAGGCTCAAGGGTGTGTGGTTTCCACGTCACCAAAACTTGCACCAATAGCACAAATAGAATGCAAATGGGAAGTCTATTGGGGTTTTTGGTACACTGGGGAAGAAGGGGAATTCACCAATCACCTCACAGTCCGCAAGCCGTTCTCTTTGTCCGCTCTGTTTTTCAGGGATAATCCTCACACTCAGGTCCTTAGCCAATCCGGTCCGGTACACAAGGCGAGTATTCCGACAGTCCAGGTCACAATGGGTTATCACAGAGGTAGTATTCTCTCTTCTCCCACTCTTCATAATGCTCTTGATTCTCTCCTACTTTGCCCCTTTGTGCAGGCTGCTTCCTCCTTTATCCCCAAGCACTCGCTGGCTTAACGAACAACAGCCTTGCCTCATTGGGGCAGGAAGTCCATATAAGGCCCGGGGGGTGGAGCCAACAGGCTGCCAGATCTCTCCCCTCAATAATCACTCTCCTCACCTCCTCTGCCGTCTGCCACAATTGGTAATGGCGTTTCCAATGTGAATCTACATTTCAGTGGGAAAAACGACCTGTAGTATATCATGTTTTGTGACGAGCAAAAGGATAGCGTACTGTAGTTGCTGAATACAGTTTCCATATTAGGACACACCCCGAGAACGTGGCAGGCTGCCTCACAGTCTGAGGCAGGTCTAATATGGACATACCTGGCGCTCATACCGTCATGGCCACCTAATCATCCCCAGCTTCCAATTGGCTCATTCATCCCCCCTCCTCTTAAATCAAATCAAATCAAATGTTATTTGTCACATGCGCCGAATACAACAGTATTCAACGCCCTGCACGGTAGACCTTACAGTGAAATGCATATTTACAAGCCCTTAACCAACAATGCTTAAAAAATAGATAAGTGGAAAATAGAAAATAAAAGTAACAAATAATTAAACAGCAGCAGTAAACTTACAAGCGAGGCTATATACAGGGAGTACCGTTACAGAGTCAATGTGTGGAGGCACCGGTTAGTTGAGGTAATTGAGGTAATATGTACATGTAGGTAGAGTTAAAGTGACTATGCATAGATTATAAACAGAGAGTAGCAGCAGCGTAAAAGAGGGGTCTGGGTAGCCCTTTGATTAGCTGTTCAGCAGTCTTATGGCTTGGGGGTAGAAGCTGTTAAGAAGCCTTTTGCTGCTTGCCATGCTACTGCATGAGTACTGCAGAGAGAACAGTCTATGACTAGGGTGGCTGGAGTCTTTGACAATTTTTAGGGCCTTCCTCTGACACCGCCTGGTATAGAGGTCCTGGATGGCAGGAAGCTTGGCCCCAGTGATGTACTGGGCCGTACACGCTACCCTCTGTAGTGCCTTGCGGTCGGAGGCCGAGCAGTTGCCATACCAGGCAGTGATGCAACCAGTGAGGATGCTCTCGATGGTGCAGCTGTAGAACCTTTTGAGGATCTGAGGACCCATGCCAAATATTTTCAGTCTCCTGAGGGGGATTATGCTTTGTCGTTCCCTCTTCACGACTGTCTTAGTGTGTTTGGACCATGATAGTTTGTTGGTGATGTGGACACCAAGGAACTTGAAGCTCTCAACCTGTTCCACTACAACCCAGTCGATGAGAATGTGGGTGTGCTCGGTCCTCCTTTTCCTGTAGTCCACAATCCTCTCCTTTGTCTTGATCGCATTGAGGGAGAGGTTGTTGTCCTGGCACCACACGGCCAGGTCTCTGACCTCCTCCATATAGGCTGTCTCATCATTGTCGGTGATCAGGCCTACCACTGTTGTGTCATCGGCAAACTTGATGATGGTGTTGGAGTCGTGCCTGGCCATGCAGTCATGACTGAACAGGGAGTACTGGAGAGGACTGAGCACGCACTCCTGAGGGCCCCCCGTGTTGAGGATCAGCTTGGCGGATGTTCCCCACCCTTACCACCTGGGGGTCCGTCAGGAAGTCCAGGATCCAGTTGCAGAGGGAGGTGTTTAGTCCCAAGGTCCTTAGTTTAGTGATGAGCTTTGAGGGCACTATGTTGTTGAACGCTGAGCTGTAGTCAGTGAATAGCATTCTCACATTGGTGTTCCTTTTGTCCAGGTGGGAAAGGGCAATGTGGATTGCAATAGAGATTGCATCATCTGTGGATCTGTTGTGGTGGTATGCAAATTAGAGTGGGTCTAGGGTTGCTGGGATAATGTAACTACTCCCTGTAGTTACATTATCCCAGATCGTTGCTATAAATGCGTTCTCAGTCAATTTACATGGTAAAATAAGGGTAAAATAAAAACATAGAAGCTATATAGCTTTACTGTACATTATGTCTGGTTATGCGCTGGCATGTGTAAATTGTCTGTCCTGTCTCATCTCAGGAGAGCAATGGAGACAGGTGGCCATCTTGACAATAACAGATGCTGAACCAACAACACGTTGATGAGATTATGTGGGAAGTAAGACAACAAGGGGTGTGAAAATCAAGTCAGCACACTTTTCTTTTGGGTGGGGGGGGGGGGGGGGGGGTGTTGCTCCTACTCAAGGCAGGGTCCCCCATGTTATCGAGCGTGTAAGCAGGTTATTCCCCCGTGGCCAAGAACCAAACCGCAGCAGCAATACAAGACTATTCTATAATAGAGTGGTGAAAATGGACACTTGGAGGTTTTATGCGCGATGAAAGTGATATGCAGTTGTTTCACCATCAGCATTTTGTAAGTCACTGCATAGAAATCAAATTGAAACGAATTCGGTAAATTCCATTTCGTGTTATGTATCGGTTGCTTTTTGAAATAGAAACAGGTGGCAATGAGTTACAAATGGAAGCTAAAGTCAACAGATCATTTCCAGAATGATGTGTCTTCTTTGTGTGAACAGTACTGCGTACTTATTGTTCAACAAACAACTGTGGAAGACGAGAAACGATATGTGGAGAACAATGGAACAGAGTGGGCTTTTGTTTGTTTCTGCTGATGGGTGGAATTGTGTTCTGGCTTCATGGCTGTGTACAGTTAGTATAGCATCCAATTTTGGGGCGTAAAAGTCTCCTCTTATTTTCCTGGAAAGCTCAGCTTCATTGTGTGTGCGCGTGTGTGTTTGGCTTGCTAATTTTAGAGCCGGAGAATTCACAACACATTTCACCCTATTTCACACACAATGAAGAAACACCAATTACCTCAACAAGGACGTATCATACTGTACCTCTACTCAGAGGACAACCAGTCAGTTCATGCATTAGATACACCCTGATCTTGAGGCAAGGCAGGGATCAGTTCCACCTCAACTCAAGATGTTTCAGAGTGGAACTAAAATGGACCCAAACCCTGATTGTGGCCTCACCTTCCAGCAATTTTGGCTGTTGGTTTGTTTGTTTAATTTTCTGTTGAACATGTTATAATACGTTGTTCTATGGTGTGCCATACTGAACATGACCCAGGTCTTGGTGCTGCATACCTGTGGGTTCGAGTCTGGTTTGATTCCATTCGGTTGTTTCTTTATATATTTTTTGTTCTCTCTAAGGGTCCCATCATTATGCTGTGTAGTTGTTTGTAGAAACATAGTAATTTAATGGAGATATTACATATGCATCATGAATGTCAAATATATTTTGCAATGTAACCACTGCAATTTAGTTAGATGGACAGTAAAAAGGAAAATAATTGTGGGTACTTTGTATCTTGGCTTGTTTTACATTCATGGAGAAGACCGGTCATGAATGATTCATGTCACAGTTGTGAAGGCTTTATGACTTACCATTTAAGTGAAGTGTTGCCACTGATGTCTTTGCCCGCCCTGGGTGTAATGTCTCATTTGAAACCCCTTTCAAAAAATGTATCGCATTTGTTTTCCCTGTAATGTCCAGTGTGCCACAAGCTGTTTGTGGCCGTTCTTGGACCATTTCAGTCCCTAGACACTCTCTCTCTCTCTCTCTCTCACACACACACACACACACACACACACACACACACACACACACACACACACACACACACCTCCCCCCTCAGGAGTGCAGAGAAGTGATGGATGGACATGTGTCTGCATCACAAAAGCACCTATCCACGCTCCGGTGTCAGCTCGCCTTTATCAAACGGCGGTCGGGGTATCTTCTGCTGTGCTGCCTCATTACCCAGTGCCACCGGGGCGTCGTGCCTGAAATTTTTGAGCTGCTCCCGTCGCGTCTTCAACACTTTCACTCCTCCTCCCTCCCTCCTCCTCCCTCTATCATCGCCCCTCCTTCTTTTCCTCTCATTATCTCCTATTCTCCACTCCTCTTTTCTTCTTCTGTGCATACTTTTTCCTTGCATCCCAGACCTCACCCTTCCCTCGATTCTCTTCCTTCCTCCCGTTCTTCCTCTCTTTCCATCCCCTCTACCCCCGATGACTGCATTGCCCTGTTCTCTGTTCTCTGTCAGTGCATCTTGTCACACCTGGGCGACAATCGGAGTGGCAGCCATTACGGGGCACAACGGCGGCAGTTGCAGCGCTACCTCTGGGCCGAAGTGATGGATCTCACTGCGACGCCGTCTCTCCGGTTCAAGCACTCGGTGATCGCACTGCTAACGAGGGAGCCATTACTATTGCCCAGCTGGGGTGAAGGATGGCCATCGGCGGCCGTTGGTATTGGCAACCGATTGACGGGGACAGGGTGATTAGAGGACCCCTGAAAGCCCTCTTACCCTCCTGACCCCTCGTTAGAGCACTCTTCCTCCCCCTCCCTCACTGTCGCTGACCGCTGTTTGACATCCTACGATAGGAAATTGAAGTGGGTTTGGGGACGTGACTGACATCTAGGTAGACTCACATGCACACCTGGGTCGTGTTCATTAGTGCATGCAATGGAAAACGTTTGACAGAATAGGGATCTAATGTTATAAGACATTTCAGCTCCTAAGACCTTTGTGATGTCGAACCATCAATCCCGTCAAAATAGTTGGCACTTCTGAAAAAAATAACTACTGGGCTGTGTTCATTAAGCTCAAAACGGGAGACAAAAAACAGAAACACTGTCAAAAGTTTTAAAATATTTTTAATTGTGTGCCTGACCCTTTTCTATGCTGTGATGTGTTACGCCAGAGCAGTGGCATCAATTTTGACCCCTTTGTCATCGGTCAGCTTCTCCAACTTTTCCAAGAGAAGAAAATAGAGGGAAGAAGAGAGGAGGGAAAGAAAAAGCAAAGACTCACCTTGTTAGAGGAAAACAAACAGCCTTGGGTCTCCTGGTTAGCAGTGCTGCACTATTACTCTCCTGATAAAGAGCCCAGTGTTGGCCAACACCACACCGTGTGAGGAGAACACTTTTCAGCCTGTCTCCTCCCTAGTGGTGTCTGCTTACCGTAACTCTTAGTCCACTCAGATCATACACTATGACACAAAGAAGGGTTAGCTGACAACATCACAAAACCAATACGTGTGCTTTTGGGGGGGGGGGGGGGCTGTGTGTTGTCATCGTTTCTTGATGGCCAGGCAGCTAGAAACAGTGACAAGAACCTGCCATGTGGTGAATCGTAAGTGGCTCGTTCTGCGTCGGATCTTGTTCTTGGCACCATGTATTGTTTTGAGGTGTTTTGACTGATGTCACGTCTATGCTAATATGGCTAAAAGTCGCTAACTAGCTAGCTAACCAACAACTGTAACGATGTATTTGAGAGACAACAAGTGTTCATTGTGCAGCTTTATTTATATTTTCAATAAACATTGGAGAATAAATCAAGTTTAAATCAACAATCTAAGCCAACCCTGTCTGTTTTGCATCCTAGTTGTGCATGTGTCGGTTTTGTTGCTAAAGTACCAACTCACCTATACATCACTCTTAAACATATTGCTGAAGCCATACTCATATCAGCGCTGCATTAAATATTGAACCATTAAGGTTTGCATCTACAACAGAATTGTGATTACATGACAGGTGGCATGTTGTTAGCTGGTTTTACCACATGGCTATAGTTGTCCAAAACGAGGGGAGCCATGTACAAAGTTAGTATTTCATCTTACCAGACTCCTAGAAAATAATATCAAATATAGCCACTGACTTCAATCGAAACTCCTCTCTCTCAACATTTGAGTGCCTATAGTCGACCTCTGGGACATGTTCATTAGGACCCAAACAGAAGGAAACAGGCTCAAACAGAGAGGGACTACTTATACTTATTCAATAAGTTAAAAAAATTCCTTGCGTGCCCTAATGAACACAACCCGGATACATGCAATGGCTTGGGACTTCCATGATACGTGCGCTAAACTAAATCATGCAGATACAGAGCAGGTAAAAATAATGGATCTGGGATTTGGGACAGCTGTACTGCTGAACTGCTGAACTTGAGATTATAAACAACTGTACGGTAGGGCACTGTGAAAAGCATATCCATTATTGCCATGGTTATGACATACTCTTGATAATAGTAATTGAGCAAAACACTTGGTACCAGTAACCAACTGTGCTGAATTTGTTGTAGGAGGTGTCAGAGTACCAATATTGTTGTTTGTTTCTGTTTGTGTGTGTGTGCACGTGTGTGCGTGTGCGTGTGTGTTTGGGTGTGTGTGTGAAAGCGAGAAAGAGAGAAAGACTGAGGGCTGAGTTAGGTAATGGACAGCCATAAATACTGCACAAATGCAATTTGTACTGATCCATTGTTATGAAACTGTGTTCCGAGACTAAGAGAGATGGAGAGAGAGACAGAGCGAGCCAGCTAAGAGACACAGAAGAGAAATAAGATGTATCAATCAAATTAACACATGGGTGACTTGATTGTTATCTCCCCCCAACTCTATTGTAGCCAGCCGCGGTCACGGCCGAGCCCCTGGCCAGGGTGATTTATCAATGCAAAGCTAATAGCATCAATATGAATCTAACTAAAAATCTATATTTCATTACCAAATTGTTAGCGGGAATGAAGAGGGATGAGCGTTAGCCGACTCTATTCTCCCGGGTGGGAGCATCTGGAGTTCATGAACACAGCGTGAGTGATGGGCGACTTCAGGGGCGTGGGGAAGGACACGGTGAGGAGTTGAGGCTTTTGAGGCTTGGCCTGCAATGGCCTGAACCTGAACACTCCCTTTCTGGTACAACTAAATGCAACACGCATACCATTTTCGTCTGATGTAGCCTAGCTTGTAGTTTTTCTCGGATGTCTGATCTAGCTTGTACAGTATGTCCTAACATAGCTCTGTGGTGATTGAACCTATAACAGCACACAGGCAGGTCCTGAAGTATGGCACATTGAATATTCCCCAGTTGAACTGTAAGGTACAGGGTGAGTAGCTACACAGGCAGGCATTCACTCTTTCGCCTTCACTTAGACAGAACACACATTCCGCACTGTCTTTCATCCTCATTTCCGTAAAACATTGTGCATTTCTTTCCATTGCTCCGATCCCATCTTCTCTTTACTTCTATATCACCCCATCTCATTTCTCACTCCTCCCCCTTTGTCGTAGACCACCTCCAGTTCCGAATATCTCACACTCCTTCCACCTTTTTTGGGGCTCCTCTCTCCTCTCTCCTCACCCTCTCATCCTCCTCTTCCCAGGCTTCTGTCTTTCCCTCCCTGTGTCGATTGTGCGTGCTATTTCAACAAACAGCTACTTCTGAATCTGCACATCAGCAACAGCAACACATTTTGATTACTCACCGTTTAAATGGTGTTTTATCTTTGTTCCCTGTAAGTGAGCTTTTGATGAGCACAGATCGAAGTCCCCCTATGTTTATAAAGCCCCGGGCAAACGCTCCAGAGTTACAGTAAAACGAACAGACTTTTCTCTGGAAGTCGGGAAACATAATTTGATTTAAGAAGAAGCAGCTCCAGCGGTAATGATGATATGATTGCGCTAACTGACTTCAGGAAAAAAGCTATAGATGACGAGTCCCTATGGTGGTCTCTGGGAGTGGCTTGCCCGTGTGCATCCTTCGGAGTCTGAGAGAATTTCTTCCTTTGGTGGGACGGTAATTGGGTGCACATATGGCCGTCAAGATGTCTTATGTAAACATTGCATGACATACATATGTTCACTACGGCTTCCACAGGAGAATGGATACACTTCAACTTTCGTGTCAAAATACTTTTAGGTTTCTGTTACCTAAAATAAGGCATTTTAAGGTTTGTTTTAAAAAGCGAAAAACGGAAATGTGTTTTGCTAACTGTCTGAAGATATTCTCGTTCAGAGTTCATTGTGTTTGCGAATATTTTCTTCACAACAATCTTCCTTTGCATTTTCTTAGATCTTAAGCTAGTTATGTTACACAGTACAGTACGACAGCATCTATGTTAAGTGTCATACTCAACAAGATGGCCGATTCTGGAGTTAAATCTCGTCCCTAGACCATCTACAGACCTTGGCTTTTTCACAAGTTGTCTTTCCTCAATTCTTCGGGTCCCCTCTCCTTCCCTTTTTCTCAAACTGCATTGGAGGAGAACACCCAAGAAATGTCCCCTTGGACCTTCTCCAATGCGTTTGAAGGAGGTGAGGAGAGAGGATGCAAAGAATCGAAGAAACAGGATTTGGGAAAAGAGCCCAACTCTGCTACTCTAGCTCAGGGACCGTGTTTATTCCGAAAGGTATTGAGTCAAACTCGTACTACCCAGAGACGACCAAATCCCCCCATGCTGGTGAGTATAATTAGTAGCTGCGAACCAACTCAGCTTGAACACTATTAGAGCGGATTAAGAAGTGCTCCGTTTGTAATTATCAAAGGAGAGGAGAAGCAGGTGTTTAAGCTCTCTGAGACTGAAGAACAGTGGATTTGTGGGAAACGGCTCTGTGAACAAAGCCAAGAGGGAGAACCAAGAGAGAACAGCGATGTCCCAATGGTTTTCAACAATTGTGTATGGTTCCTCGTTAACTTTCATTAGTGACCAATGACATAAAAAAATGAATTAGGTAATGCTATTGTTACCTTGGCCATCCTCCATTTTGTTTTCACCTGCGCGTAGTCCCTTAAGATCATTGGTCATAACGACAAGAAGACTAGTAAAAGGAATGTAAATAGTATTAGGCTATAACCCATTTGGCGACAAGTTAAAATTGAGATTTTGAGACACACATGGAAAACAAAGATAATTTTAACAATGCCGTGTTTAAGAAAACTACATTGACGCAATTTCGATCCAATTTGCAGCTTTTTTCCCCCCAACGTCCCTTGACTGTCACGCTTGCTGTGCATGTGATTATAGTGGTACGGGCATGGTGAGGATCTGTTAAGAAGGAACAGTGTGGAGGGAGGTCCCTTGAGTATCCTGGCAGATGTTTGCATGCAGGAGGACGGCATGTGAGGCTTGGGCATTTTACCCCCTGGAGGAAAAGCCTGTTCTGACTACTCGGGTGTTGGAATAGCTAAAACGGAGGCTGTTTTAGTATAATACAATACACTTTTGTTACTAGCCCCGTAGAGTGTAAAGTAAGTCACTATGGGAGACAGAGCAGATTGATGGGTGAAAGTCTTTTACTTGAAACACATTTGGTGTCTACAAAAAGTTGGCCAGATAAAATTTACATATTGTTGCCAAGAAAATGAAAGATTGGGTTTGTTCCACAAAAATGCTTGTTTGGCTTGCTATGCCTCCTCAGTTCCTTCTATGATCATGACTTTCCATACTAAAGTGTCTGTTCTTGTTGCTGATACCCAGGTAACATCCATGTTGTTTCAGAATAGAATAGAATAAAACTTTATTGTCCATCCAGGATGGACATTTTTCTTTGGTATAACCTTTCATTAAAAGGATCACATACACATACATTCCCAATTCATACACATTTAAACCAGTCAGTCCATCATGTTGCATACCCTAACAACACAGAGGACATTAATACGTTCACTCACAACTGTCCCAATTGCACTAGATAGATAAGTACATATACCGATCCAATTTACTTTGCATTTAGTAGTCCGACAGCACAAGAAACGAATGAATGTTTGAACACGTTCTTCTTGGCCATCGGCATTGTGAAGCGCCGGCCAGAGGGAAGCATGACCTCTCAGATGTCGCTGTGCCAAATATGTTTTTACTAAAACAGGATCGCTCAAAATCAGGGCAACTACAGTATACTGTGTGAATTATAGTGTATTGAAAAGTTTTCAGAGTGATTTATTTTATTTGCCTAGCATCACACTATCAAGCCAAACTTAAACTCTTATCATTTGAGTCAGGGCATGGAGCTAGAGTAGAGTCTTTGAGTGACCCTCAGTCCACCACACCTGCTGTTATTTACCCTTCCCGGGCAACCCAAGAGAACACATCCTCCCCCTACAGTGAAAAACCCCCATGTTACAATCACTTGGTCAAGGAGACTGCCCTCTGAGGGCATAATGGGGCACACTGCTGTGCCCACATTCACCGACTCTATCCTTGGCCCACCTGCTTGCGTGTCACTGCTGTCAAGAGGGGCTGTGAGCCTGGCCTGTTGGGGGCGGGGCCTTGACCAAAGGGTGAACGTTCCCATGGAGATACACACGCCATCCCCACAAAGTTTCCCCTTCATCCCTAAAGCAGAAGGATATGCCCTCTCTCACCTCACCGCCAATGTTTTTTCATTTTGGTTTTTGACGTGTGTAGAGGTCAGAGGTTATGAGCAAATGAACAGTAGGGCAAGCGCATTGGCTGGCCAGGGCACATGGCACATCAACGACCCAACACAGACATACACTCTGAGAAATGATTCGTTTTGATGTTGTGTCCCCTTGCGAAACTCACTTTGAAAGGGTGGACATTTGTTATTCTATTTCAGCGTTGTTTTAACAGCACAGAGTCTGCTCTACATTCAGTATATGGGTCTACAGTACATGTGCTCATGTACTCCCACTTCAACTTGTATTTGGTTCCATTAATTAATACACTCTTAGAAAAAAAAATGTTATTTGAAGACGGGTAGGGTTTAGGGGTTGGGTTCTACGTAGAACCTTTCTACCTTTTCTCCCAGAAGAAAGGTTTCTTTGAGCGTTCTTTGTTGGAACCAAAAAGGGTTTTCCTACAGGGACAAGCCTAAGATGCCTTTCAGGTTATAGCACTGAGTGTTGGAAGACACCACACACACGGTACACAATAACTTTCAACAAAATAACTTCTCAGAAAAGCGTACCAGTAAAAGGACATAATGAGTGTTTTTCACCTCCGCTGCCAACTCTCACATCACTCCTCTCAGAAGGATGGAGGGATGGATAGCACGTCCTCCACTCTTCTGTGGTGGTGAGAAAAGAGGAGAGGAGGCGAGAGCCACATATTGGATCAGGGTTTCCAAACACAATCAATCTTTGTTTGAACAAATGTTTAGCAGATGGCTCTGTGAGTTTTTTGACAAGGGCCCTCCCACATAGCTGATTGACTCTTTGTCATATCTTTACAATGGATTGTTATGAGTAGAGATCAATTGAGAAGAGCAAAAGCTGTGTACAGTTCAAAATGAATGGTTACTGTATTATAGGCATTGGTATTATCTAAAACTTGACTTACTTGCGGTATGACAACTGTCAGTTATAGAAATACAATGACTTTTGTGTAAAAACAGTATAAGCATCTATGACTAAAATTGGCATACTGTATATGACCAGCGTATAAAGCTTATGAGCCACAAACCGTTTACTCATTCACATAGAATTTAGGATCAATTTGGGGTGGGAGGAGAGATATAAGATGCCAATCTCTATCGCTTCTCTCCATCAGTTATTAACTGTCCTCAGCTGGATATCCTCCAAACTGCTTTGCCACTCAGTCATATGTGGCTCTGAAATCTCCTTATCACCAATGTCCACCTGTCTGGCTCAGCAGTCTGTCTTTGGCCCGCTGTCCAACCATTACTGGCACAGTAGGGTCTGTTAAGCAGGTATGAGTGACATCCGCCTCTACTTCTCTAGTAAAACTTTGAAAAAGACAACAGTGGCAACTACCACATACTGTAACTGCCATTTTGGTTCAAGGTAGACTTGGCTCAATTTGAAATGGCGGGAAAGCAAACAGTTAAAATCACAGTACAGATAGAGCTGAGGCAAATAACACATTGGTATAATGGAGGAATGTCTACCCTCTTTTGGTCTGACTTTGATGATATTCAGTACCACCTCAGACATGAATAACTGAAAAAGACATTTACAACATCATCCTACCTAGATACTTTTCCCCTTAATTAAATATAGTATAACACTGATTTAACGGTCAGATGTAACAGAACAATGTAAGAAAATATCACCCAAAACGTGATTACTTAATGCACCGAAATTATATTTTGAGGCCAGTGTTTCCTTGCCCTCTCTGTAAGTGTAACAGCTACTGTTCCTCCCTCAGGACAAGGCTGGCATGCAAGTGGCAAACGCTGCCACCATGTCGCCACCCGTTAAGGCAGCTTCTCACACATCTTCTCGGATTGACTCTGCGAATTAGACTTGTTTACCCGGATTTCTCCTCTCCTCCCTCCGATGTATCCCTCCAAACAGAATGAGGTCAGACGTGCATTAGGAGACATACAGGGAGAGATCAGCAAGATTAGATTAGTTGAAGCGCTTCGCAGGGCCACCGTTTTGACAACTCATATCCCCGAGCCACCCGGTGATGGCTACTCGGTTAGCTGCTCTTGACGTGGCCAAAACAATGTGTTGATTTGAATTTCCTGTTGCTGGACGCTCTGTGTCCATACAGTTTATGGAAATGGTTAAGTTGGTTAAGTTAATTCCAGCCCCCACTATTTTAGATTAAGTCAAAAGAGGGAAAGGGAAAAACATGGAGATGACCTCTGAGCTTATGCCTCTGTGGTTAAAGTCACTAATGCGTGTCACTAATGTGAATGTGGCGGTGTTAATTCTATTGTCTGTTTCATTCTGTAACATTCTGGTTTCGCAAAAAGGAACAGCATTACAGTTTGACCTTGGACGTGTCTAAAAAAGAAATGTTCTCTTATGTTACCATGAAACATAGCCAAAAGGAATGAACTGTTTTGCACTATATCACTATGCTTGTGTAACCTTTTAACCCTTTAAAATGTGTGATTATAGCAAAGTGATGTGGGGTGTGGGTGGGTGTAGCTATGGGAATGCACAACCAGACCATTTTCTCCTTTGCATTTTGCATAACCAACTTGGCTTTCCTACCGAGGAAAAACTTGCTTTGCCCCCCACCCCCTTTATTTATTTTTCCTCCTTTGCGTTCATTCTTCCCTTCTTCTTTTGTTGTCTTCCTCTAAAGAGAGATTTATTGTTTTCCTCTCCCATCTCTTTTGTTCTCTACCCACTTTTGATTCCTCTGAATTGAGGAGGAAAACCATGATTGTATGGCCTCAGGTAAAGATTTTTAGTTTTACATATCAAAGCTACTTATTTTTTCTCTCTCCCTCTCTCAGTTTCACAGAGGATGTTTGCCTTACCACATGAGAAGAGCAAATCCGCCGAAACAAAAGGGATTATCCACTCTCTGACGCCGTTGTCTTATTTATCTGTTTTTAACTCCTTGCCAGAGTTACATGTCAGTGTCATGACAACGCAACACGATGCATACAAGGTAAACACTAGGAACAAAACAGGGGATTTGTAAATGGCAACGCACGTAAGTGCTCTCTCAACTGCTTGTCTTGTGGGTTCCGTTTGGAGTTCTCTCGGTTTCCCAATATTTCTAAAGTGTTGAGTAAGAAGTTTGCCTTCAATAAAGTCAAGCGGTCGTACACTGTGAGTGTGGGCCGGATTCTAACTTGAGATTCTCGCACGTACCTCACAGAAATAATGACTTGATTTGAAATGTTTTCCATTGCTTGCCCTAATAAACATGACCCGGGAGGTTGGATTTGCTCTGTTAGGAGAGGGGGGCTAAAGCCAGAGACAATGCTACTGATGTGCTCCCGGATGGCACTGACGGCGACCATGTTGCAATCTGGGGCAACGACTTGAGCCTGTGTGAGCGGCGTCACTGAGGGGACTGAATGGACATGACAGTGTTTTGAGTACGGTCATCATGCGCTTCTACCCTGATGCTCTGTAATGCACTGTATCTTTCAGCAGTGTTGCCATAACCCGGGGAGAGAAGGAGAAGAAAGATATAGAAGAGGGGAAGGGAAAAGGAGAAGTCTGACTACAATAATTGGGGAAGGAGATAGAGGGAATGCAGAATAGCATTATGGGGACAAAGAAGAAAGGACGATAACGTTCGATCAGAATTGTATATCTACTGTCCAATACTATACTGTTATAAATATACATACTGAGTATATGTAAAGAATATACATGTATTTATGTATAAAATATATACATCAAATAGTGTATATTAAAAAGCCATGAAACGAAGATCGTCACCCGTGTGCTATCTTCTTGATCATCAATCACAGACTTATATACAGTGCCTTGTATTCATGGATGCCAAGGGAAGCCAGGCTTCTCCCAAAACTTGACCAAGAAAAAAAAGAAAAAACACATTCATCTCTCTGTGTTTCATAATTTTTCCTTAAATTTGCAAGAGGCTGAATGTATCTCCCCGGAGAAAGCATCCAAGCGAGCGAAACAGCACTCCTCTGTCTCTGTATGTGTAGCACATCTATCTGATGCTGTCTAGTCAGAGAGAGTATGACATTGTTGTCACCCGTAGCATTGAATGCAAGGGAAGCCAGCGAGCATTTAGCCACCCTTGATAAAAAATGATAAAATAATAGCTAATCAGTGTTGAACTAAACTGAATAAGCTCAACTGTGAATTGTACTGGCGCACCCAAAAAATTGTCACGGGATGCCAGTTTGGATTTGGCTTCACACCAATCATATCACATCAAAAGCCAAACATCATTAACAGAAACAAATTGAAATGTTGCCTCTTGTTGTGTTGTTGTCCTCCGGTGGCTAGCTAGCTAGCTAGCTAAAATTGTCCCTTTCCTAAATTAGATATGGATGGAGATAGGGATTTAGACTTGTGGTTTTACTTAATTCTCCGTACTGGCCAATACATTGTGCCTCTGGCCTGAGAGGATGGAAGTTCAATATGTACCTAGATGTAGTAGGCTAATCTTAACTAACTGGCTACTCATTGCCAATGAAAGGAAGTTAGGCTAGCGAGCAAGCATTTTTGGCATGTAGCCTAGGACAACACAAACTAAAAGTGTGTACTGTATGACTGTCATAGACCATTTTGGCAACATAAAAGAAAAGAGGATGGTATTAGTTGTCACTGTATTAGAAAAAAACATAGATGATTTGATGATGTTAAAATGTTTTTTTATTTTTATTTATTTCACCTTTATTTAACCAGGTAGGCAAGTTGAGAACAAGTTCTCATTTACAATTGCGACCTGGCGTTGTTGAAGTTGAAATGGTGCTGGAATAGTGGAGGCAGCTCCTGTTTTCTTTGCTACTTGCGTTAACTCTCAGGTGTTCTAAATCAATAGATGTTTAGTAGTCTGAAAATGTCAGAAACATTAACTTGCTTGACCATGCTGTGGGTGATGTAACTGTTTGTTACATGCAATATGCATTGTGGACTCCACCGGACAGATTGCTCTCCGGTTTTGTGATGAAACGAAGGTGTGGTTGAATTTATTCTGCCACTGTGTCTTCTTATTGTCTCGGCCTTAGGCCTATATATCACAGTGTCAATGCATATGAACTAACAAGTTATAGAGCAAACAAAGCAATTATCACAACACATTGTAATATGGCTTTTTTCCTGGCTTGACTTCCACAGTGATTTTACCCTCGCACCCCTACTGTTTCTATAAGGACTTGTCCCTGAAATGATCCTCATCAGTAGTTGATACCTACTGTACATTCAGTATCCCATGGTACCTCTTGCTCTCGTTCCATCAAAACACAGTAGCCAGCCGCTCTGCAGTCCACTGTAGCTCAGTTGGTATAGCATGGCTCTTGCAATACCAGGATAGTGGGTTTGATTCCCGGGCCAGCTACACAAATGTATGCATGCATGACTGTAGATTTCTTCAGATAAAAGTGTCTGCTAAATGACATACAGTACTAGTCAAAAGTTTCGACACACCTACTCATTCCAGGGTTTTTCTTTATTTTTACTGTTTTCTACATTGTAGAATAATAGTGAAGACATCAAATCTATGAAAAAACACATACGGAATCATGTCGGAACCAAAAAAGTATTAAACAAATCAAAATATATTTGAGATTCTTCAAAGTAGCCTCCCTTTCCCTCGATGACAGCTTTGCACGGTAAAAATGAAGAAAAACCCTGGAATGAGTAGGTGTGTCCAAACTTTTGACTTGTACTGTATATTGTACATTTTGTAATGAGAGGAATAAAGAAAGTATGGGTGGATGGATGATTAAGAAGAAAGACAGATGGGTCCTGTCTGGCTGCTGTGTGTGTGAAGACTCGACTGGTGTGCAGTGCAAACCCTTCCCTTCGGGATCCCTGGAGCAGAGCATGAAGTCGCTAATTGGCTCTTTTAGGGTCAGCAATTAGCGACTAGTGCTAGTGACTAGCCACTAGCCTGTTACAGTACTGCCTTTTCATAGCTGTTGACACTCTCCCTAACGTTGACACAGTGCGAAAGGGCATTAGGAGTGGGGAGGAACGAGGAGCCTCCACCATAGCCAAATCCACTATAAGGACTTGGATGGTGTTACAAATTTCCAGAAGACTTACCAAAATGTTACAGGTTTTCAGGGGGGAATAAGCAGCTAGGGAATGTGAATTTTAGGAACATTTCAGGAATATTGCCACCCTACTACCTGGCTTGCCAAGCCTTCACCTTGTCTTCTTCATAACCACTGATCAGAAAAAAAATTGAAAGGTGTTTCTGCCCTAAATGTGCCATTGTAGAAATTTGCATCAAATTGAATAACATGCTTTTTACAAACAAGAACATGTTTTTTTATAGACTTGGACAAAAAGTCAAATCCTTGTCACTAATTGCAATTCCAGCTTTTGAAATGTAATTTCATCTTGTGTCTGTATTTACATGTGCATTGACTTCAGAATGGGACCCTTTTTTTGGGGGGGGGGCGGCGCTTTAATAATCAGCTTTAATATTGCATCAATGTAATTGTCTGCATTATTTCCCCTGTTGAGTTACAATATATTGTCTTTCATTCATCTTCCGTCTAAGCCAGGTATGGGCAACTGGCATACGTCCGTGGATCAATTTCCAAAGACAAAGATAAATAAATCATAATATTTTTTTTTGGGGGGGGGGTATTCAGTCAGGGTCGCAACTTCCTGTTGAGAGTTAGAATAGTAGAATACACAAGGTGCAATGTCGATATTTTGCTGGGCATTAGCAGTTTTCTCTTGTTATGTCAGTCAATGACAGTCACTCAATTAACCATGTCAGCTAATATTTTTTAGATTGGTAAGTTAGTCTTGCAGCCAGCTATCTAAACTTGTAGTAATAGTGGTTTATTGCCGACCGGGGAGCCCCCATTGAGTCACTCTCGCTCAGATATCATATAAAAAACTGCAAACATTTCTCTCCACCCTATGGCAAAATGCGTATAACTGCAGGAAATTAGCTGTAAAACTGAACATTTCTCTCTCGGCCTCAAGGAAAAATGTTAAGAACAGCATGAAATTAGCTATAAAATGGCAAAATCTTCTCTCCTCCCCATGGAAAAATGTGTAGAATTACAGGATTTATTTTCTCTGTGCTGTCAAGAGCGGGAACGCTAAAATGTTTTGCTCTCAAGGTGGGGTAAACAAAATGTTGCTTTGGGCCCCCGAAAGGCTAGGGCTGGCTCTGACTACATGTATGGGTATGGATGTGGGTATGCAGACCCGCGAACCACTGCGGCCAGCCATGATGAGTTCAGATTCTTTGTGGCTCCCACCCCATCAAAGTTGCCCATCCCTGCTCTAAGCAGTGTTTTTGTTATTATGTTTGTGTTTATCTGTTGAGGCGTGTGTGTGTGTGTGTGTGTGTGTGAGTGTGTGTGTGTGTGTGTGTGTGTGTGTGTTTGCTTTATTTGGGCCAAGCCATCAAATGGCAGTTGGGGGCAGCATGCTTGGAAGGTAGGCTGGTTACCACGACAACCAGCCAGGTGACGTCGTTGATGCTCCTATTATCATAGCCTGCGGGTCATTAGGAAATGGGTCTTCATACTCCCAATAACCAAATTAGCCTCATGTTATTTTTGTTTGGAGGACATGACTGGTGCAGGGTTTTCTTAATGATGTAAGGCCAGCAGGGATCCACTATAGTACTAGAAAATGACATTGTTCCTGATGAGACACCATTGGATATAATCCAACAAGGCTACATTGCGCTGACATTTTGTTGTGTAGAAAATATATTGTGAGAATATGTTGCATGTAGAAGGAAAAATAGAGATGGAGAAAAAGAAGAGATAACAGGAGAGGGAGATGAGGAAAGATAGTGACAGGGAACGAAGAAATAAATAATTGGATGTAAAGCTAAGATGAGAGAGATAGAAAATAAAAGACATGAAAAGTTATGAAAGAGAGAAAAGTGGTGAGGTTTGCCGTGTCTGTTTACAAAACAAAATTGACTCTTCAAAATAGTGGAATTCTATTTTGTGTTTCATTGTACTAGAAAACACATTGAATTTGCTGATACTGGACTCTCTCTGATCAAATTTTTCCCCTTCAAAACCCAAGAGACAGAATCAAGAGCTTGGCATCAGTTTGGTATTACCATGGCAACAAAGGCTTTTTTTTATCCCTCCAAATTTCTGTCATGTTTTTATAAATTGCCGTTTTCAATGCAACTGAATCCTGGTACAGTGTAAGAGCCGAGACAGATGGAATTTGGGGACATTATGAAAAGAAGGTTAGACAGATTAGCACATGGGAGAGCAGAAATTAGAACTACATTTAGAACTATGCTTCCCTGTGAACTCAGAGTCTGTGTCAGTTGGGAATTGTGTTGATTGGATGCTAGCGTAACGAACACGGTATAGCTCATTATTTGGATTGAATGAAACACAAATTTAAATGTTAAGTCTCGACAATAAAAGATCACCTGGAGTTGGGATACTATCTGCTCCATGGACATGGGCGGTGTTGGGGAAGCTACTCTGAAAATATATAGTTTACCAAGCTACCAATTATTTCACACTGGAAGACGTTAAGCTACACTAAAGCTACCCTTAAGAAACAAATAAAGTTACTTTGAAAAAGTATTTTACTACATCCAAACTACTTAATGAAAAATGATCATAACTAAATCTGAAATGTCATAGAATACAAAATCAATGTTAACAGAATGGGTAGTTTATCTTATTAAACAAAAACAATGTTTCAAGTGAGAATTAAGCATGTCTGATGCCAAAAAATACATTTATTGCCTACTTCACTCATAAAAAATAGTGTGGAGTTCCAGTAGTTAGCTACACTGCTACATGGCAAAGAAACTACAGAAAACTACAGAAAACACTAACAAGATTTGAATTTAGTTCAAATACCACCAAGCTACCCCAAAATGTAGTTTAATTGAACTACATGTAGTTCACTACTTCCCAACACTGGACATTGGCATGTGCATATCTCATTAAATGAAGTGGTTTGCTCTTAGAGTGCGTCAGTTTGGGTCATTGAGAGAAATAAAGGACCATGATTGCTACGAAGCTTTCGGGAACCTAAACCGAGTCTGTTCTATCAATCAGACCATGTCAAATGTATTTTTATTTATAAAGCCCTTCTTACATCAGCTGATGTCACAAAGTGCTGTACAGAAACCCAGCCTAAAACCCCAAACAGCAAGCAATGCAGGTGTAGAAGCACGGTGGCTAGGAAAAACTCCCTGGAAAGGCCAGAACCTAGGAAGAAACCTAGAGTGGAACCAGGCTATGAGGGGTGGCCAGTCCTCTTCTGGCTGTGCCGGGTGGAGATAATAACAGAACATGGCCAAGATGATCAAATTTTCATAGATGACCAGCGGGGTCAAATAATAATAATCACAGTAGTTGTCGAGGGTGCAAAAGGTCAGCACCTCAGGAGTAAATGTCAGTTGGCTTTTCATAGCCGATCATTCAGAATATCTCTACCGCGCCTGCTGTCTCTAGAGAGTTGAAAACAGCAGGTCTGGGACAAGGTAGCACGTCCGGTGAACAAGTCAGGGTTCCATAGCCGCAGGCAGAACAGTTGAAACTGGAGCAGCAGCACGACCAGGTGGACTGCGGACAGTAAGGAGTCATCAGGCCAGGTAGTCCTGAGGCATGGTCCTAGGGCTCAGGTCCTCCTAGAGAAAGAGAGAGAGAAAGAGAGAGAAAAAGGGAGAGAGAGAATTAGGGAGAGCATACTTAAATTCACACAGGACAAGACAGGAGAATTACTCCAGATATAACAGACTGACCCTAGCCCCCCGACACATAAACTATTGCAGCATGAATACTGGAGGCTGAGACAGGAGGGGGTCGGGAGACACTGTGGCCCCGTCCGACGATACCCCCAGACATACACGACTGACTGACATTCTGACCTGTCATAATGTGACAGGCTATGAAAAATACACCCTACTGTGAACAGTAGGAGAAGGGTTAGAGGCCTGATGAGTTTCTATAAGAGGGCTTGGAGAGATAAGGGGAAAGGAAAGAGAGAGAGAGAGTGAAAGGATTCTGATAAGCCATTTGATTGCATTGGTGAGAGAGTGATCAGGAAGAGAGGAAGTGAATTTTCAGAAAGAGTAGAAGGGCACAAAAATGTGATATGTGGCTTTGGAAGTGGACACTTCATGTGGTGACATCATATCATTACTGTAGATTTTTGATATTGTTGCTGTGTGTTGATTAATTGGGGCGGCAGGTAGCCTAGTTGTTAGAGCGTTGGGTCAGTAACCAAAGGTTGCTAGATCGAATCCACGAGATGCCAAGGAAAAAATCTGTTTTTCTGCCCCTGAACAAGGTGGAGGGAAGGAGGACTCGCTAGCCAGCTTTGAAACTGTGCTGGATAGGATACCAATCAATGTGCTGCCTGACGTCAAGTAGATGCAGTTATTTAATGTCAAATGCAGACTGTGTCAACTTTTGTTTAGAAATCTCAACTGAACACTTTCCCTGGGTCATTCCATTGATTCAAAACGAAGGTGCAAGAACACCCCCTCACTCCCAGCAGAGAGAAACAAAGCAAGCAAGAGCAATAGTCTTGTTTCCTTGAGTTGTTCTTCTCATTTACAAAACCCAAGCCCCAAATAAGATGTGGCAGCAGGGGAAGAGGGTCCCAAAGGGCAATACTGCATAGCAAACACACACACACACACACACACACACACACACACACACACACACACACACACACACACACACACACACACACACACACACACACACACAGAAACCTCAATAGCCTCATCAACAAACAGTATTCACTGTGTGTATAATTTTTTTCTGTCAACTACCCCTCTTCATTTGGACTTTGGTGCGCGTCTCTGTTTGCCTTCTGAAGTCATCATCAGTGTGCTAGCCTGAGGGGGAACCCCCCGGCAAACCCAGAGTGGTGCCATCCGGCTTCCTTCACCGTTCCATTAGGAAGGTAAGGCCTGTCAATCAACACACACACACGAGGCCTTATGGGATAGCAGCGGGAGGGCGTGCGCCTCTCTGAAAGGCTCTGACACACACTTCTCACAAATACACTTCTCACACACACTTCTCTAGATGCACCAGAAGGGAAGGGCAGCTGGAACTGAAATGTTTGTGATGGCGAAGAGTCGATTATTTTTGTGTTCAATGTTCAATGTTTTGAGTGTTGTGTGTTTCTTCCTTTTGTTCAGTGCATTTTCTGCCTCAGCTTACAGTTAGGTATCATCCTCAATTTATAGTTAGGTAGAAATGTAGGACATAAATGGTGCCACAGATTAATATCTTGATAGCAAAACTTTGCAAAGAAATTGACTTGTTGTTCATGTCGTTCTATGTAAGACATTAGCTATGAATGAATGTGTAAACAAAAGAAAACATGTCAAATCATCACATACATCTACCTTGTCAAAACGTCAGCTGACACAGGCATCCCAAAATGAAGTAAAAAAAAATGTGTGGCTCGAACCTAAAAGAAATTGACCTTTTTATATTCATGTTTACAGGCCTCCACTCTCTCCACCGCCACCGCAGCTAAAGGGGGGCTCAATTTAATTGCGTCGGAGCAGAGTACATTATAACATTACAACGGCCAGGCTTTGGGAGTGAGGCCAGATCTCAGCCTGGGGACAATCAGGCACTAACTACACATCACCGTGATGGAGATGCACCTCCTCTCTACCTCTCCGTATTGATTTTCTTTCCTGTTGTTAATGGTCACGTTAAACACCGTCGTCTGGCACTTTACCGTGCCCGGGCCCACTTAGCAATAAAACTCCCCTCCAGTCCTGTTTTAAACGCCAAAGAGGGGGAGAAGGGAAAGAAGGGAGGGGGGGGGGGATAATTCACCTGCCGGCTGGACACCAAGGTCAAACGACATGTTTTGGGAGATGTCTGCAGTGTCTTGCTTGGCGCTGTCTTGGGTCTTTGGCAGAGAGAGATGCAGCCTGATTGCTAAGGAACTCAAGACTTGTGTTTTGGTGAATGTATTTTGCAGACTGTATGTTTAACCAGTGGAGGCTCCTCAGAGGAGGAAGTCTACCTCAAATGTTGAAATATACTGCTCAAAAAAATAAAGGGAACACTTAAACAACACAATGTAACTCCAAGTCAATCACACTTCTGTGAAATCAAACTGTCCACTTAGGAAGCAACTCTGATTGACAATAAATTTCACATGCTGTTGTGCAAATGGAATAGACAACAGGTGGAAATTATAGGCAATAAGCAAGACACCCCCAATAAAGGAGTGGTTCTGCAGGTGGAGACCACAGACCACTTCTCAGTTCCTATGCTTCCTGGCTGATGTTTTGGTCACTTTTGAATGCTGGCGGTGCTTTCACTCTAGTGGTAGCATGAGACGGAGTCTACAACCCACACAAGTGGCTCAGGTAGTGCAGCTCATCCAGGATGGCACATCAATGCGAGCTGTGGCAAGAAGGTTTGCTGTGTCTGTCAGCGTGGTGTCCAGAGCATGGAGGCGCTACCAGGAGACAGACCAGTACATCAGGAGACGTGGAGGAGGCTGTAGGAGGGCAACAACCCAGCAGCAGGACCGCTACCTCCGCCTTTGTGCAAGAAGGAGTAGGAGGAGCACTGCCAGAGCCCTGCAAAATGACCTCCAGTAGGCCACAAATGTGCATGTGTCTGCTCAAACGGTCAGAAACAGACTCCATGAGGGTGGTATGAGGGCCCGACGTCCACAAGTGGGGGTTGTGCTTACAGCCCAACACCGTGCAGGACGTTTGGCATTTGCCAGAGAACACCAAGATTGGAAAATTCGTCACTGGCGCCCTGTGCTCTTCACAGATGAAAGCAGGTTCACACTGAGCACATGTTGCAGACGTGACAGAGTCTGGAGACGCCGTGGAGAACGTTCTGCTGCCTGCAACATCCTCCAGCATGACCGGTTTGGCGGTGGGTCAGTCATGGTGTGGGGTGGCATTTCTTTGGGGGGCCGCACAGCCCTCCATGTGCTCGCCAGAGGTAGCCTGACTGCCATTAGGTACCGAGATGAGATCCTCAGGCCCCTTGTGAGACCATATGCTGGTGCGGTTGGCCCTGGGTTCCTCCTAATGCAAGACAATGCTAGACCTCATGTGGCTGGAGTGTGTCAGCAGTTCCTGCAACAGGAAGGCATTGATGCTATGGACTGGCCCGCCCGTTCCCCAGACCTGAATCCAATTGAGCACATCTGGGACATCATGTCTCGCTCCATCCACCAACGCCACGTTGCACCACAGACTGTCCAGGAGTTGGCGGATGCTTTAGTCCAGGTCTGGGAGGAGATCCCTCAGGAGACCATCCGCCACCTCATCAGGAGCATGCCCAGGCATTGTAGGGAGGTCATACAGGCACATGGAGGCCACACACACTACTGAGCCTCATTTTGACTTGTTTTAAGGACATTACATCAAAGTTGGATCAGCCTGTAGTGTGGTTTTCCACTTTAATTTTGAGTGTGACTCCAAATCCAGACCTCCATGGGTTGATAAATTGGATTTCCATTGATTTTTTTTGTGTGATTTTGTTGTCAGCACATTCAACTATGTAAAGAAAAAAGTATTTAATAAGATTATTTCTTTCATTCAGATCTAGGATGTGTTGTTTAAGTGTTCCCTTAATTTTTTTGAGCAGTGAATATACAGTGGGGGAAAAAAGTATTTGATCCCCTGCTGATTTTGTACAGTTGCCCACTTACAAAGAAATGATCAGTCTATAATTTTAATAGTAGGTTTATTTGAACAGTGGGAGACAGAATAACAACAAAAAATCCAGAAAAACGCATGTCAAAAATGTTATAAAATGATTTGCATTTTAATGAGGGAAATAAGTATTTGACCCCTCTGCAAAACATGACTTAGTACTTGGTGGCAAAACCCTTGTTGGGAATCACAGAGGTCAGACGTGTCTTGTAGTTGGCCACCAGGTTTGCACACATCTCAGGAGGGATTTTGTCCCACTCCTCTTTGCAGATCTTCTCCAAGTCATTAAGGTTTCGAGGCTGACGTTTGGCAACTCGAACCTTCAGCTCCCTCCACAGATTTTCTATGGGATTAAGGTCTGGAGACTGGCTAGGCCACTCCAGGACCTTAATGTGCTTCTTCTTGAGCCACTCCTTTGTTGCCTTGGCCGTGTGTTTTGGGTCATTGTCATGCTGGAATACCCATCCACGACCCATTTTCAATGCCCTGGCTGAGGGAAGGAGGTTCTCACCCAAGATTTGACGGTACATGGCCCTGTCCATCGTCCCTTTGATGCGGTGAAGTTGTCCTGTCCCCTTAGCAGAAAAACACCCCCAAAGCATAATGTTTCCACCTCCATGGAGACGGTGGAGATGGTGTTCTTGGGGTCATAGGCAGCATTCCTCCTCCTGCAAACACGGCGAGTTGAGTTGATGCCAAAGAGCTCCATTTTGGTCTCATCTGACCACAACACTTTCACCAGTTGTCCTCTGAGTCATTCAGATGTTCATTGGCAAACTTCAGACGGGCATGTATATGTATTCTTGAGCAGGGGGACCGTGCGGGCGCTGCAGGATTTCAGTCCTTCACGGCGTAGTGTGTTACCAATTGTTTTCTTGGTGACTATGGTCCCAGCTGCCTTGAGATCATTGACAAGATCCTCCCGTGTAGTTCTGGGCTGATTCCTCACCATTCTCATGATCATTGCAACTCCATGAGGTGAGATCTTGCATGGAGCCCCAGGCCGAGGGATATTGACAGTTCTTTTGTGTTTCTTCCATTTGCGAATAATCTAACTAAATGTTGTCACCTTCTCACCAAGCTGCTTGGCGATGGTCTTGAAGCCCATTCCTGCCTTGTGTAGGTCGACAATCTTGTCCCTGACATCCTTGGAGAGCTCTTTGGTCTTGGCCATGGTGGAGAGTTTGGAATCTGACTGATTGACTGCTTCTGTGGACAGGTGTCTTTTTTACAGGTAACAAGCTGTGGTTAGGAGCACTCCCTTTAACCTCTCTAGGGCAGGTGGCACCAAATCGTCCCACCTACGTAACAGCCAGTTGAATCCTGTGGCGCGATTTTCAAATACCTTAGAAATGCTATTACTTCAATTTCTCAAACATATGACTATTTTACAGCCATTTAAAGACAAGACTCTCGTTAATCTAACCACACTGTCCGATTTCAAAAAGGCTTTACAACGAAAGCAAAACATTAGATTATGTCAGCAGAGTACCCAGCCAGAAATAATCAGACACCCATTTTTCAAGCTAGCATATAATGTCACAAAAACCCAGAAGACAGCTAAATGCAGCACTAACCTTTGATGATCTTCATCAGATGACACACCTAGGACATTATGTTATACAATACATGCATGTTTTGTTCAATCAAGTTCATATTTATATCAAAAACCAGCTTTTTACATTAGCATGTGACTTTCAGAACTAGCATACCCCCGCAAACTTCCGGTGAATTTACTAAATTACTCACGATAAACGTTCACAAAAAACATAACAATTATTTTAAGAATTATAGATACAGAACTCCTCTATGCACTCGATATGTCCGATTTTAAAATAGCTTTTCGGTGAAAGCACATTTTACAATATTCTCAGTAGATAGCCCGGCATCACAGGGCTAGCTATTTAGACACCCACCAAGTTTAGCACTCACCAAAATCAGATTTACTATTAGAAAAGTTTGATTACCTTTGATGTTCTTCGTCAGAATGCACTCCCAGGACTTCTACTTCAATAACAAATGTAGGTTTGGTCCAAAATAATCCATAGTTATGTTCCATCAGCGACGTTTTGTTCGTGCGTTCTAGACACTATCCGAATGGTAAATAAGGGTCGTGCGCATGGCGCATTTCGTGACAAAAGATTTCTAAATATTTCATTACCGTACTTCGAAGCATTTCAACCGCTGTTTAAAATCAATTTTTATGCCATTTTTCTCGTAAAAAAGCGATAATATTCCGACCGGGAATCTGCAATTAGGTAAACAGCCGAAAGAAAATACAGCACGGGGTCGACTCGGGCACGCGCCTAAGCCCTTTGTCCTCTGATAGACCACTTAGCAAAAGTGCTCGTGTGTTTCAGCCAGGGCTTTGAATTACGTCATTCAGCTTTTTCCCGGGCTCTGAGGGCCCATGGAAGCCGTAGGAAGTGTCACGTAACAGCAGAGATCCTTTGTAATGGATAGAGAGAATCAAGAAGGGGAAGAAATGGTCAGACAGGGTACTTCCTGAACAGAATCTTCTCATGTTTTGGCCTGCCAAATGAGTTCTGTTATACTCACAGACACCATTCAAACAGTTTTAGAAACTTTGGAGTGTTTTCTATCCAAAGCTAATTATATGCATATTCTAGTTTCTGGGCAGGAGTAATAATCAGATTAAATCGGGTACGTTTTTTATCCAGCTGTGAAAATACTGCCCCCTATCCATAACAGGTTAAAGGGGCAGTGTTGCATTTTGAGACAGGCTTGAATAAGCTAAGTAGCCAATAGGCAGAGGGTAGCATAATTTGTCTGATTCTCTGTAATAATGGTATGGGAATAATAAATCATTTTATTTTGTAAAGTGGTTTCTTGCATCAAACAACACAATAACATGTTCAGTCACCTCCTTGTCTGAAGGACAAGTGGATAAACAAGGTCAAGCCCTGCATGCATTTTTTTTCAAAAGGTTCATGGAATATAGGCCTACATTGAACACCACACATTGGATGCTACTGTAGGCTGAATGATAGAACAGCTATTTTCATGTTAAAATGTTATGGGATGCTTTTTCTCCATTGCTTTTGATGGTAGGCCACTCTGGTAGGCCTACATTAAGATCAAATAGCCACAGTAGTCTACTTGGCAACTGTGAAAACTGTAACTTAAAGTGGGAACAGCCTCAGTGTTCACAGTAAATGCACACTGGAAGATGCACAGAATTTTCCCAATTTTCAAGTTTGCGCTCAGCAGACCTGAAATTTGCTAAGTGCAGAATTTGTTTTGAGGGAACATTGGTTCTCACACCCTTCCATAGTCTTACACAGTTATTATGACAACTTCAAATCAGAGCTCTTGCAGCATGAACTGACATGTTGTCCACCCAATTAAATGATCAGAGAATAAATCTAGTACTGAAAGCATAAGAATTTTTTTTAAACTTTCAGTTTAACTTACCTAGCTAGCAAATCCAGCTATCTAATTTAGCCTACTCAAACACCCTGCTCAAACAGAGGGATGCTATGTTACCTATTTGGCTATGACTATCCAACACAACACTGGAACTCTTCCAAGTCAAGGTAAGCTTTTGGTCTTACAAATGTATTGCCATCGGGGCCAACCGGTGTAACTGCGAAACTGCTTACTGACTATACACTGTAAAGTTACTGCATGATTGTAGCGGGTTTACTAGCGCGTTACTTCTATTAGCTATGTTAGTTAATATCGTGACAACGATGTAGGCTGTGTGTAGCGATTATGATATGGTTTGGCTTGGAATGCTTTTTTCGCCTGGTCACATACAGCTGATGTGTTGTACATTTAAGTCACAAATCAAGGGAAAAGGTGAGAGGAGGAGAGTGCATAGATGCGAGAAAGAATACATTGTGGCTGCTATGAAAGTGAACTATGTTTACGCGTGATCAGGACTGTATTCATTCCGCCGATTTTGTTGAAAAAAGTTTTGCAAATGGAACGAAAGGGGATACCACCTCAGTCATCGGATTCACCAATAAGTGCATCGACGACGTCGTCCCTACAGTGACCATATGTACATATCCCAACCAGAAGCAATGGATTACAAGCAACATCCACATCGAGATAAAGGCTAGAACTGCTGCTTTCAAGCATTGGGACACTAATTAGAAAACCCGCTATGCTCTCAGACAAACCATCAAACAAGCAAAGTGTCAATACAGGATTAAGATTGAATCCTACTACACCGGCTTTGACGCTCGTCAGATGTGCCAAGGCTTGAAAACTATTAAGGACTACAAAGGGAAACCCAGACGCGAGCTGCCCAGTGACGCGAGCCTACCAGACGAGCTAAATGCCTTTTATCTTCGCTTCGAGGCAAAGAACACTGAAGCATGCACGAGAGCACCAGCTGTTCTGGTAGCCGATGTGAGCAAGACCTTTAAACAGGTCAACATTCACAAAGCCGCGGGGCCAGATGGATTAACAGGACGTGTACTCAAAGCATGGGCATACTAACTGGCAAGTGTCTTCACTGACATTTTAAACCTCTCCCTGACCGAGTCTGTAATACCTACATGTTTCAAGCAGACCACCATAGTCCCTGTACCCAAGGAAGCAAAGGTAACCTGCCTAAAGGATTACCGCCCTGTAGCACTCACGTCAGTAGCCATGAAGTGCTTTGAAAGTCTGGTCATGGCTCACATCAACAGCATCCTCCCAGATAACCTAGACCCACTCCAATTCACATACTGCTTCAACAGATCCACAGATGGCGCGATCTCAATCGCACTCCACACTGCACTTTCCCACCTGGACAAAAGGAACACTTATGTGAGAATGCTATTCATTGACTACAGCTCAGCGTTCAACACCATAGTGCCCACAAATCTCATCACTAAGCTAAGGACCCTGGGACTAAATACCTCCCTCTAAAACTGGATCCTGGACATCTTGACGGGCCGCCCCCAGGTGGTAAGGGTAGGCAACAACATGTCTGACACACTGATCCTCAACACTGTGGCCCCTCAGGGGTGTGTACTTAGTCCCCTCCTGTAATCCCTGTTCACCCACGACTGCGTGTCCAAACACGACTCCAACACCATCATTAAGTTTGCTGATGACACAACAGTGGTAGGCCTGATCACCGACAACTATGAGACAGCCAATAGGGAGGAGGTCAGAGAACTGGTAGTGTGGTGCCAGAACAACAACCTCTCTCTCAATGTGAGCAAGACAAAGGAACTGATCATGGATTACAAGAAAAGGCGGGCCGAACAGGCCCCCATTAACATCGACGGGGCTGTAGAGGACCGAGTCGAGAGTTTCAAGTTCCTTGGTGTCCACATCACCAACGAACTATCACGGTCCAAACACACAAAAACAGTCGTGAAGAGGGCACGATAAAACCTTTTCCTCCTCAGGAGACTGAAAAGATTTGGCATGGGTCCCCAGATCCTCAAAGAGTTCTACAGCTGCACCATTGAGAGCATCCTAACCGGTTGCATCACCGGGTTTGGCAACTGCTCGGGATCTGACCATAAGGCACTACAGAGTGTAATGCGTACGGCCCAGTCCATCACTAGGACCAAGCTTCCTGCCATCCAGGACCTATATAATATGCGGTGTCAGAGGAAAGCCCATAAAATTGTCAGAGACTTCAGTCACCCAAGTCATAGACTGTTCTCTCTGCTACCGCACGGCAAGCAGAACCGGGGCGCCAAGTCTAGGACCAAAAGGCTCCTTAACAGCTTCTACCCCTAAGCATAAGACTGCTGAACAATTAATCAAATGGCCACCGGACTATTTACATTGACACCTCCCCATTTGATTTGTACACTGCTGCTACTCATTGTTTAATATCTATGCATAGTCACTTCACCCCTACCTACATGTACAAATTACCTCAACTAACCTGTACACACTGACTCGGTACCGGTAATCCCTGTATATAGCCTCGTTATTGTTATTTTATTATGTTACTTATTATAATTTTTACTTAAGTTTATTTGGTAAATGTTTTCTTAACTCTTCTTGAACTGCACTGTTGGTTAAGGGCTTGTTCAGCTAAAAGCCCATCCTGCTACGCTTGTGAAAAACTAACAATAATACTTTTTACCCTTTCCACATGTTAATGATTCTAATTGATAAAGTGTTTTTAGCCACAATCGGCCCTAACCCCAATTAATACATTTGGGCACAGTCGATAACGGGCTAGAATGTTGAGGGTTCGAAACCTGCTCCATGCTTGTTTCATTACATTATGATGCCGGTCTCAGAGCAAATAGCCTGGATTGTTACTCCCATCTTATTCCTCGCTCTCTTCCACGCGTCATTCAGCATGCTTGTGGGCGTGCTGGCAGGATGTACTGTTTTTTATACTGTATATATGAATTACAAATCAGCCTTTACTTAAATCATGCTTCTAGTCTATTTCATAGTTACAATGTGTAGTCATTGATGTCCCAGGAGCAGGAGTGGTAATACATACATACACACACAGCATCAATCAAATAATGGAGTTTGATACACCTGGTTTTGGATATGACGGAATTTTTTTTTGCTAAATAGCGATTTTCGTAAATTAACTGTATGACCGAAAAATATGCAGAATTGTTTGTCTCTACATTAACTAACATATTCCTCTCAATTGTACATGTTTTGCTTGACTCGTTATGACTTTATAAGTACTTACATTTGCTACTAAATACAGCATATACATATGGGCTGAGTAATGCAAGATATGTAAACATCATTATTAAAGTGGCATTAATAAAGTGACAAGTGATCCGTTTGTTAGAGTGGCCAATGATTTCAAGTCTGTATGTAGGCAGCAGCCTCTCTGTGTTAGTGATGGCTGTTTAATGGTCTTATGGCATTGAGATAGAAGCTATTTTTCAGTCTCTCAGTCCCAGATTTGATACACCTGTACTGACCTTGCTTTATGGATGGTAGCAGGGTGAACAGGCAGTGGCTTGGGTGGTTGTTGTCCTTGATGATCTTTTTGGCCTTCCTGTGACATCAGGTGCTGTAGGTGTCCTGGAGGACAGGTAGTTGCGGACCTGCGGTTGTGGGCGGTGCAGTTGCCATACGAGGCAGGGATACAGCCCGACAGGATGCTCTCAATTGTGCATCTGTAAACGTTTGTGTGGGTTTTAGGTGGCAAGCCACATTTCTTCAGCCTCCTGAGGTTGAAGAGGCACTGTTACACCTTCTTCACCACACTGTCTGTGTGGGTGGACCATTTCAGTTTGTCTGTGATGTGTACGCCGATGAATTTAAAACTTTCCACCTTCTTCACTACTATCCCGTCGATGTGGATAGGGGGGGTGCTCCCTCTGCTGTTTCTTGAAGTCGACGATCATCTCCTTTGTATTGTTGACGTTGAGTGAGAGGTTGTTTTCCTGACACCACACTCCGAGTGCCCTCTCCTCCTCCCTACAGGCTGTCTTGTCATTGTTGGTGATCAAGCCTACTACTGTTGTGTCGTCTGCAAACTTGATGATCGAGTTGAAGGCGTGCATGGCCACACAGTCATGGGTGAACAGGGAGTACAGTAGGGAACTGAGCACGTACCCTTGTGGGGCCCCAGTGTTGAGGCTCAGCGAACTTGAAATGTTATTTCCTACCTTCACCACTTGGGTGGGGCCCGTCAGGAAGTCCAGGACCCAATCGCGCAGGGCGGGGTTGAGAACCAGGGCCTCAAGCTTAATAATGAGCTTGGAGGGTACTATGGTGTTGAATGCTGAGCTGTAGTCAATGAACAGCATTCTTACATAGGTATTCCTCTTGTCCAGATGGGATAGGGCAGTGTGCAGTGTGATGGTGAATGCATCGTCTGTGGACCTATTGGGGCGGTATGCAAATTGCAGTGGGTCTAGGGTGACAGGTAAGGTGGAGGTGATATGATCCTTGACTAGTCTCTCGAAGCACTTCATGATGACAGAAGTGAGTGCTATGGGGCGATAGTCATTCAGTTCAGTTACCTTTGCCTTCTTGGGTAGGATAGGGAGAGATTGACTATGTCTGTAAACACACCAGGCAGCTGGTCTGGGATAGGGAGAGATTGAATATGTCTGTAAACACATCAGGCAGCTGGTCTGCGCATGCTCTGAGGACGCGGCTAGGGACGCCGTCTTGGCCGGCAGTCTTGCGAGGGTTAACACGTTTAAATGTCTTACTCACGTCTGCCACAGAGAAGAAGAGCCCACAGTCCTTGGCGGGCCGTGTCAGTGGCACTGTGTTATCCTCAAAGCGGGCAAAGAAGGTGTTTAATTCGTCTGGAAGCAAGACGTCTGTGTCCGTGTGGTGGCTATTTTTCTTTTTGTAGTCCGTGATTGTCTGTAGACCCTGCCACATACAGTCTCGTGTCTGAGCCGTTGAATTGCGACTTGTCGATATACTGACATTTCGCTTGTTTGATTGCCTTGCGGAGGGAATAACTACAATGTTTGTATTCGGCCATATTCCTGGTCATCTTTCCATGGTTAAATGCAGTAGTTCGCGTTTTCAGTTTTGCGCAAATGCCGCCGTTAGGGTAGGTTTTAATAGTCACAGTGGGTACAACATCTCCTATGCACTTCCTTGTAAACTCACTCACCGAATCAGCATATAAATCTATATTATTCTCTGAGGCTACCCAGAACATGTCCCAGTCCGTGTGGTCAAAACAATCTTGAAGTGTGGATTCCAATTGGTCAGACCAGCGTTGAATGGTCCTTGTCACGGGTACATCCTGTTTGAGTTTCTGCCTATAGGAGGGGAGAAGCAAAATTGAGTCGTGGTAAGATTTGCCAAATAGAAGGCGGGGGAGGGCCTTGTATGCATCGCGGAAGTTAGAACAGCAGTGATTCAGTGTTTTGCCAGCCCGGGTACTACAATCAATATGCTGATAGAATTTTGGTAGCCTTGTTCTCAAACTTGCTTAGTTAAAATCCCCAGCTTCAATAAATGCAGCCTCAGGATATATGGTTTCCAGTTTGCATAGAGTCCAGTGGAGTTCCTTGAGAGGTATCGGCTTGAGGGGGGATATAAACGGCTGTGACAATAACCGAAGAGAATTCTCTTGGGGATAATACGGTCGGTATTTGATTGTAAGTAATTCTAGGTCAGGTGAACAGAAGGACTTGAGTTCCTGTATGTTGTTACAATTACACCATGAATCGTTAATCATGAAACATACACCCCCGCCCTTCTTCTTCCCGGAGAGATGTTTATTCCTGTTGACGCTCACACAAAGAATCCCAGTGGCTGTACCGCCTCCGACAGCATGTCCCCAGAGAGCCATGTTTCTGTGAAACAGATTATGTTACAATCCCGGATGTCTCTCTGGAAAGCAACCCTTGCCCTAATTTCATCTACCTTGTTATCTAGATACTGGACATTAGCAAGTAATATACTCAGAAGCGGTGGGTGATGTGCGCGCCTCCGAATTCTGACCAGAAGGCCGCTCCGTCTACCTCTTCTGCGACGACGGTGTTTTGGGTCAGTCTCTGGAATCAGTTTGAATGCCTTGGGTGGTTTGAACAAAGGATCCACTTCGGGAAAGTCGCATTCCTGGTCGTAGTGCTGGTAAGTTGACATTGCTCTGATATATAATAGTTATTTCCGTCTGTATTTAATAACATTTAAGATTTGCTGGGCAATGTAAGAAATAATACATAAAAAACTAACTACTGCATAGTTTCCTAAGGACTAGAAGCGAGGCGACCTTCTCTGTCGGCGCCATCTTGCGCCTGGGTGAATGGAATATGAATGACAGTCATCCAATATGCTGTAATAGAAATAAGGGCTTGCCCATAATTTTTTTTTAATCACCCTCCCGCATCTTAAACGACACCGAATGCCACTGATCTTAACACTGGTTTCGAGATGAATTCTGAATAAATTCTTCTATCTGGCACTCCAGGTAGACTCATGCAAATGCTCAACGTATTTGAAGGATTTCAACCCAGGGGCATGTTCAACAGGGATAAAATGGAAGAAAACGGGTATAGGTAGTACCTGAACCTGTCTAAGAAAAATAATATTTAACCTTTATTTTATCAGGGAGTCATACTGAGACCAAGGTCTCTTACAGATGAGCCCTGAATTACATACATTACAGAAAATACACACATCAAAATATAAATACAAAATGCAAACAGAAAGAAAGAAAAACACGGTCATAAAGAAAACTCACATTCATGATTAATAAGGTTTTCTGAATTGCCTTAGAGGCACCAGAACATCAAATATAAGCACATTTTGAAGAGTGTTCCACAAATAAGGTGCAAGAAAACCAAAAGAAGATTTACCTAACTCAGTAGAGACCAAAGGAATTTCCAGAGTTATCCATCCCTGAGACAGGGTGTGGTAACTCGTATGTCTAAAGTTTAATAAGGATGTTAGGTAGAGTGAGACCTTTTGTAAAAGGGCTTTATACATGAAAACATAGCGTGTATCAACCTAAGTGACATCAAAGAGGGCCAACCAACTTTCTGGTAAAGAATGCATTGATGAGTACTAAAATTGTCGCCCGTTATAAAGCGCGGTGCGTTTTATGATAAACTGTATTTAACGGCTTTAATGAAGTGGCAGCTGCGTTCATATACAGTGCATTCAGAAAGTATTCAGACCCCTTTACTTTTTCCACATTTTGTTGCGTTACAGCCTTACTCTAAAAATGATCAAATTGACTTTTTTCCCACTATACCTCATAACAACAAAGCGAAAACAGATTTTAAAAAACAAAGGTACCTTATTTACATAAGTATTTAGACCCTTTGCAATGAGACTGAAAATGTAGCTACGGTGCATCCTGTTTCCATTGATCATTCTTGAGATATTTCTACAACTTGATTGGAGTCCACCTGTGGTAAATTAAATTGATTGGACAGGATTTGGAAATGGACACACCTGTCTATATAAGGTCCCACAGTTGACCGTGCTTGTCAGAGCAAAAACCAAGTAATGAGGTTGAAGGAATTGTCTGTAGAACTCAGAGACAGGATTGTGTCGAGGCACAGATCTGGGGAAGGGTACCAAAAAATGTCTGCAGCATTGAAGGTCCCCAAGAACACAGTGGCCTCCATCAGAAATTTGAAACCATCAAACTCTTCCTAGAGCTGGACGCCCGGCCAAACTGAGCAATTGGGGGAGCAGGGCCTTGATCAGGGAATTGACGAGGAACCCGATGGTCACTCTGACAACCATCTCTGCAGCACTCCACCAATCAGGCATTCATGGTACAGTGGCAAACATACACCCCCCTGCCACGCCCTGACCAAACTACAATAACAAATAACCCCTTTTACTGGTCAGGACGTGACAGTACCCCCCCCCCCCCCCCCCCCCCCCCCCAAATGTGCAGACCCCTCACAAACAAAACCCAACAAAAATAACCACAAACTTAAAGGGAGGGAAGGGAGGGTGGCCACCGTCACCAACGGTTCTTGTGCTACACCCCCCCTTCCCAATCCGGAGGTGGCTCAGGAGCGGGACGCAGACCCCACTCCACCACTGGCTCACCCCACTTTGGTGGCGCCTCTAGAGCGGGCGACTCTGGCTGTGCCGGACAGGCGGGCGACTCTGGCTGCGCCGGACAGGCGGGCGACTCTGGCTGCGCCGGACAGGCGGGCGACTCTGGCTGCGCCGGACAGGCGGGCGTCGCTGGAGGCCAAGTGCTCACAGAAGGCACTGGCTGTACCTTTGTTATGGAGGCGCACTGGAGGGTGAGTGCGGGGAACAGGAACAGGACGTACTAATGGCAGAGTGCTCACAGCAGGCACTGGCTGTACCGGGTTATGGAGGCGCACTGGAGGGTGATTGCGGGGAGCAGGAACAGGACGTACTGGACTGGGCTGGCGCACTGGAGGCCTGATGCGTGGGGCTGGCTTTGGAGGCGCCAGACTAGTGACATGCACCTCAGGGCTAGTGCGAGGAGCAGGAACAGGGTAAACTGGACCCTGGAGACGCACTGGAGGTCTGGAGCGTACGGCCTGCACAACCCTTCCTGGCTGAGTGCTCAACATAGCCTGGCCATGCTGAGGAGCTTTCACAGATCGCACCGGCCTTTGAATGCGTCTGGGCAATACAGTGCGCATTTCCGCATAGCTCGGTGCTTTCTTGATCCGTCGCTCCCCATAATAAGCACGGGGAGTTGGCTCAGGTCTCCATCCTGACTCTGCCCAACTCCCCGTGTGCCCCCCCCCCAAAAAAAATGGGGGGGGGCACACGGGGAGTTGGGCAGAGTCAGGATGCCTCTCGGTCTCCTCTAGCTCCCTTAGTTTGTCCTCCCAGAATCGTCGTTCATCCTCCCACGTCCATCCTTCTTTTCGGTGCTCCAAACCCTGCTGCTGGGTCCTGGTTTGGTGGGTAGTTCTGTCAGGTGCATCGTAGAAATTGGACCAAGGCACAGCAGGTATCATGCTCATCTTCTTTTATTTATATAAGTGAACACTTAAACAAAATAAATCGACGTCAACCAACAGTTCCGTAAGGACACAAGGACTATAAGAAAAACAACTACCCACAAAACCCATGAAGAAAAAACCCCTACTTAAATATGATCTCTAATCAGAGGCAACGAGGTTCAGCTGCCTCCAATTAGAGATCAACCCAAAATACACAACATAGAAATATAAGAACTAGAATAAACACATAGAAACAGATAACATAGAACATAAACCAAAAACCCCGAAACACACAAAACAAACACCCCCTGCCACGCCCTGACCAAACTACAATAACAAATAACCCCTTTTACTGGTCAGGATGTGACATAGATACTACTCCACTGTTGGAGCTAGGAACACAAGCATTTCGCTACACCCACATTAACATCTGCTAAATATGTGTATGACCAATAACATTTGATTTGATTCTGATTATAGGGTTCGGAGAATGGAACGTCAACTATAGGAAAGTTAAAACTAGACAGAGACTAGACAGAGCTATGTTAAACGTGTATTTATTCTCAAGAAGCAACCAGCATCTCAATAAGTTCACGTGGCAGACAGGAATGTATAGACACAGGTCAGGCATTACTAAGGAATGATGAACATCCAATTCTCATTCTTACATACATCCCCATCTCACTAAGAAATGTTCTTGTTTCTCTAACATAAAATACACTATCTAGGGACCTACTCGCTACATACTGCAAATCGCTCTTTGAGATGTATCTGGTTCACCCTGTGTTCTATATGTAAAATATTTCAAACATTGAAATTCCGAGAAAACATGACATTGCATTCAGAAAGTGAACAAATAAGCTGTCCACACATTTGTATCAAAGTAAAATCCTCTTCAAGATTTCGCCGCTAAAGGCAAGGCTCACTTGGAAACTGATGGCAAGGAACAAAAATGGACTCCGCAGCAGTTTGATATTTTTTCCTATAGCCATCAACAAATACATTTCACTAGTGTGTTTACCAAGAAAACAACAGCAACACAGATATGGGACTGTAGATTGGGGAAGAGGTGGAGGAAGAGGGGGATGAAAAGGAGGAACATGTTTTGAAGGCAAACAATTGTGTTTGCAGTACATTTAGAACAGGGGTCTTCTGGGAGCCGGAGTCTTTAGTAAAGGACTTGGGTTTTATTAGTTGAATGATATAAAACATGACAAAACAGCTACTTAAAGAGGCTCAGAGATTCTCCCCCTTTTCCCACAGGGATTTCTATGTAGGCCAAGAGCTGTTCCCCTCTTTCCTTTGTGTGTGTGTGTGTGTGTGTGTGTGTGTGTGTGTGTGTGTGTGTGTGTGTGTGTGTGTGTGTGTGTGTGTGTGTGTGTGTGTGTGTGTGTTGGCAGGGAAAGGGGACATTCTAGCACACACAGAGGAGATTGAGAGGCAGGGTAACGCTAGGCAATCTTATCTGCTGTAGAGATGACAACACTGGAGACCTGGGAGAGAGACGTGTGCAGGGAAAATAAACAAGCATCTGCAATCCCATATGCACAAATGTGAATTAGAGTCATCAACATTAGCAGTCCTTTCAAAGCAGACGAGATGCTGTTTATGGACCTGTATTTGTAGCCTTGGATCTCCATGAAAACAGAAAGGTATAAAAAAAAAAATTGTTTTGTTATAACTTTCTGTTTATACCGGATATAAAGCATTCTGTTTATATCGATATTCTATACTACATAAAACATTTATGAAAATTAATACCATTCAGTACAGGTTGCAGGACTATTACTTTGGACAATAATGTAAGTGGAAATGGAAGTACGAAAATTACGTATTTGTCATTCATAATCATGCCTAATGATATTGTACAGCACACATAATAAAAGGTAAATACACACATTTTCCTATATAATAAAATGCAGAATGAAGTAACAGTAGCATACCAACCCAGCTAGCACATTTGGTTCCTTGGAAGTTGTGGAATGTACGTTTTTGGTTTCCCATTAGTTCTGGGAACAAAACCATAAGTTTCCTGACTGTTAAAATGGAACGTTTTTTAAACATTCTGAACAGAAGTCAAAATTTCACCTGTTCTGGGAACGTACAGTGTTAGGTGAACTCAAGATAGAGTGAATTGTGTTGATGCTGAGAATGGAAAGTATGTGTTTTTAAATACAATTCTTAGAATGTTCTTAGAACTTTACTAATATTTAATGTTCTGAGAATATGACTTTAAATAGAACTATGAGGAAACCTGTAGAAAACATTAATCTGGAGTACTGAGATTCCCGCAGAAGAATGTTGTTTCTTAAACTTCTCTGAACAATTTGAGAACATTACTTTAAATAGAACCACAAGAAAACCTGTAGGAAATGTTTTGGGAAGGCTTTATGCAAAATAATCATAGGACAACCATGCTCTCGCCAAGCTCTAATAAACATATGGTTCTCAGAACGTGTGCTAGCTGGGAAAGGTGAGCTTAGGGAACAGATGGCCTTGCTGAACACAACTGAGGTGACATCAGATGTTGGCACTGAAGACAGACGGCAGCGCTGACCTCAACTGACCTGGAGATGGTTTATTATATGCCTACAGACCTGAAAGTATAAGCCAATATTATTTGACCTGTCAGAGCTCCTGAAGAAAAGAAGAGGAAGGAGATGAGGAAAGGAAGCTACCTAATAGAATGATTGGGACACAGCCATTCAGACATGGTATTGCTAATCTGACAACTGACGATGTCCTGATATGGATGCCGTACATTTAATGGGGTATTAGAACACAGACCATACTGTACATAGCTAGTGTTACTCAACTCAAGTTAAGTGATCTGAACTAAGATCAGAATTAGGCTTTTTAGAGCCGAACACAGCTGTGAACTGAATTGAGCCTAGATCAGTGTATTATTATCAGAGTGGAAAGTGAGGAGGACTCCTTCCATAACGAACCCAGCCAAGTGGAACAAGACATGGGTGGGGGGCGAGTGTACTGTGTGTGTTTGTGTGTGTGCACATGCATGTGTACAGTGCGTGCAACGCCAGAAGATGTGTTTGGCTGCTAAAATTCAAACGTGATCTTTAGCTAAGTAGACAGCTTTTAATTCCCTTTTTCCCTCTCGGTCAGATTTTAGACCAAAGGTGCAGCCATAGTGAGATAAACAATAACAACATGCTCTTCAAAGTGGTATAAAGCTATTCCCAGCTCAAGGGGCACATATCTAGGCTCAGTACACCATGTAAACTAACATTGTCCATGTCCGAATACCCCATTACACTGATCTAGGATCAGTACATCTCAAAGCTGTGTGTGTGTCTGCGAGGAAGTGTGTTCATCTGAGTGTGTGTTTATAAGCGTGTGCATGGTGTGTGTGTGTGCACATGCTTTGTGCACGGTATATCTGTGTGTTTGTCTGCGCAAAAGTGTATTAATATGTGTGTATATGTTTGTGAGCACAAGAATGGCGTGTGTGTGTTGGCCTGCTAGTTGGTGGGGTGGAGCCCATCCCATATCTCCTCACAGACCCTCTTTCCTTCAGTGGACCGGCTTTTCAACAGTGATCTATTGGGCCATGCTGACAGTAGATTTTCGCTGGCAGCAATAAATGTAGGCTGATTCAAAGAATAATTACAGTATGCAAATGAATAGGATTTCTGGGCCGTCCTTTTACGGATGGGCCCTCGCCGCCATTCATCAGGGAAAAGGCGGATTTATAGAAAGGGTGGGATGGGTGAAGGAAGAGGAAGAAAGAAACAGAGAGAGAGAGAGAGAGAGATGGGAGATGGGAGGAACACACACACACCTCCCCTTGTTGTGCCTGTTTACAAGGCCGTCTTGTACCGTGCTTTCTTCCATGTCCATTCCCAGAATAGAGTTGGCTGACAGTATGACACTCCCCCAACACCTCTCTGTTTTTGCTGTCCTCTGGCCTTGGGTTAAAAGGCTTAGTGCACTGATGTTGGTGTCAGAGATTAGAATGTTAGTGTTCCTTCAGATCCTTATAAAGACTGAAAAATTCAAACTTTCTGGCCTTTATGGATAAGCAGGTGCCTGGCCCCTACCCACTGGGCACACACTGGTTGAATCAACATTGTATTTCCATGAAATTACATTGAACCAAATTGGAATAGACGTCCAAAAGGGTACATCCCACCTGCTCATTTTAAATTGTGGAGGTCTTTACTATTGCAGGGTGTAAGGGGTCATCCAGCCCACTGTACACCGAGTGTACAAAACATTAACAATACCTGTCTTGACATAGACTGACCAGGTGAATCCAGGTGAAAGTTATGATCGCTTATTGATGTCACTTGTTAACCCCTAAGGTCGATGTCCACGCCCTGCGGAAATCTAATTAGCATAATACAAAAATCCCCATACAAATCTTTCCGTTTTTTTGCATTGGATGCGTCTCAATCCACCGCATCCGCCTAAGGTGACAGAGCTGGAGCGGTGTTTGTCAGACCATGAAACGTCCTGAAAATCAGTCTTCTCACAAAATCGTCTGTAGCATCCGAACATGGAAAGATGAGACTCTCACGAACACAACAGTGTTTTGCTCTATGACCCCAACAAGCGTCTTGGGACTTGTCTGAAATCGGTACAGCTGATCTACCAACTTCAGTTTGGGCTAAACACTAATGTGACCCCTTTAGAAAGGTGAGACTCATGGACACGTACATGTCGGTTGTTTTGCTCTAGAGTCACAAGAATCGTCTGAAGGTCCCCCAGTACCAGTGGAAAAAATGTATGAAAGTATATATGGATAATGTTTAATGCCAAAAAGAAGGTTAAATACATGTAATTAAAAAATATATCCTGACCTTTCTTATATCTTTCAGATATAGGACAGACACTTCAGAACAAACTTCCTTTAGATTTTTGGGGGGGACTTATCTGTCGTTCCATGTAGGGAATCTGTTATTCAATGTGTTTGTACAGGGTGATAGCAGTTTTTTTCTTAAATAATTTGAGCATTTTTTTTATACTTCAAGGAATGTTAAAATTCAAAATCAAATAGTTAAATGATCCTTGGTATGACCTTAAAACAATTCCATAAAGCTTAGTAGAATCCCCTCCCCGGCGAAGACAGGGCTTAGACTATTATGGGTTAAATCCACTTCAATCAGTGTAGATGAAGGGGAGGAGATGATTTTTAAACCTTGAGACAATTGAGACATGGATTGTGTATCTGTGCCATTCAGAGGGTGAAAGGGCAAGACAAAATATATAAGAGCCTATGAACAAGGTATGGTTATAAGTGCCAGGCGCACCGGTTTGAGTGTGTCAAGAACTGCAACGCTGCAGGGTTTTTCACAGTGATGGAAAAGGTATTCAACTGTCATACTTAAAGACAAAGATACCTTAATAGAAAATGACTCAAGTAAAAGTGAAAGTCACTTGTTAAATTACGAGCCTAGTTGGTTTATCCACAGAAAAAGCCGGCAACCTTTCCGCTAGCCATGATTGGCTGAGATAATGAGTGGGCTGGACATGCCGAGAGATGAGTTCGGATTGGTCTGCCATGTAGCATGCTTCTGTCCATTTGAGGCGGTCAGTAGGTGTAGGTAATCTTGTCTTAGGTGGCTTTAAAAAAATGTTTTATTGCGTAGTAGAACTGCATAACTGTTGCTCTCCACTTTCTGGAGGACCAAGTTTTGAAATCAGTGGAATTAGAGTATGATAGCTAAGGAGATGGAGAAAACACCTGTCTCTGGATTACATCTTCAAACTAAGGGCAACCATTGCATCCGTGAGAGAGGGAGAAGCGTCCATCCATGTATATGGGTAAGATAGTCTAGCTAGCTACATTTTGAAATAATACACGTTTCTAATTTTGTCAGCAAGTCGTTTTCATTCCAAGTTAAAGTGTATTGTTAGCTAGCTAACATTAGCTGGCTGGCTATCTAGCTAACAGTACGTGTATGATCTGTGTAGTAATATTTTCATATCTCAGAGCCATTTTCTTTGCTAGTTACAGCCGAATGTTAGCTAGCTAACATTAAACCTGGTTGTTTAGCTACCTGCAGATTCATGAAGGGTAGTAACATCATGAGTTGGGATTATGGTTCATTGTTTAGCTAGCTAGCTACATGTCTTAACAAAAGACTCCACTATGCAAGTATCCATTTCAATAGGGTGAGTAAAATGGTCAGAGTGAGCTGTTCTCTCATTTGTGTCTGGAAGTAGCTAGCATGCTAGCCAACGTTAGCCAGAGATGGGTGGGGCTAAAGCTTAAATTTACATTACATTTTAGTCATTTGGCAGACGCTCTTATCCAGAGCGACTTACAGTAGTGAATGCATACATTTCATGCATTTTTTGTATTTATTTATTTTTTTATTATAAAGTTTTTTTTTGCACTGGTCCCCCGTGGGAATCGAACCCACAACGCTGGCGTTGCAAACACCACGCTCTACCAACTGAGCCACAGATTTTTTACATATGCCTTTATGTTTAAAAAAAAGTACTCTTGCCCAGGCTACTGCCGCTCACAGATAGCCTACATCAGGTGGGGAAAATAGGGACCGTGGGTAATCAGCTGATCATAGCGAATGTAGCTAGTATATGTTTTAAATCAGTATATTGTTAGCTAGCTGTTTAGCTATCACAAAAAAAACTGTCAAATTCTCCCCTGCTTTGAGAGAGGACAACATGCAACTCAATAGTAGGCTTCTACTCAAAACTCACCATCCGGCGCCTGTATTGTCTATCCTACACCCAGGATGAGTGCAGCAGCGTGTGCTCTCGTGGCGGCAGAGGGGCAGGCGAGAGGGAACTTAAAAAAAGCAAGACCTTGTGAGATTAGCTTACCTAGTTTGATGGGCAATTAATTACATTTACAGTTACAAGAAAGAAAAATGAATAAAATATGTCACCAATCTGCACTTTTCTCATAGTGGAAGAGCTCGAGCACCCCTAGGTCCCTATCTGTGCACGTACCTGATTGAGGGTGGCTAAGCCAAGCCTAAACCGAAAAGATTCTACAACTTCCATGGACATGAGAGTATGTTTAAGACACAAAATGGACTTAATTAAAGCAGTACTGTTTTACCTCCTAGGTACACAGAGTTATTATGAAAGATGCTCTACACAGAGTTATTATGAAAGATGCTCGACTGTGAGCGAATAAGTGGCAGATGCCAATATGGGCCCGCCCTGCCAAATCTGTCACAGTTGGAATGCCATCTCCTTGTCACGGGTCCCCAGATGGAACAGTCATCCCCGCCTATCGCTCCGTCTGTGCCGGCACTTAATCCCCTCCTTTCCTTTCCTTTCCTCTCTCTATCTCGCTCTCTCTCTCTCACACACACTTTCTCAAACACGCACAGACACGCACACGCATGCACACATGCGCACGCACAAACACACACACACGGCAAACAGACAGACACACACACACATCGCACACACGCGAGCAAGCACGCACACACACATGCAAGCACACACACATCGCAAACACGTACACACACACGCACGCAACATCAACCCACATATTACATATAGTAGAATTGTGAAAGATGACCAAACAAATCGCCAGCATCATCTGTCCACCAAACGCACCATCCAAACTTTGCGCCGTCTTTATCCCCCTGCATCATCAATCAAATTACCCTGTGCATATGTTTTTTTGAGTGAAGGGAAAACAGTCAAACAGTCTTCCCCCGGTAGTGATGGGGGGATGGAGGGAGAGATGGAGGGAGGAAAAAAAGGTCTGTCATCTTTGACAGCCCGACGCACAAGGCTTCATCTCTCCAGACGTGCACATTTTCCAGCGTCTACCCCAGGTGCTACAGATAGATGGAGAGCTAAGAGAAGGGGAAACGATTTACAAGACAGTTTAAAAGGCGCCATCAATATTTCACCACAAAGCATGTTTACGCACGCAAACAAAGAAGAAACGGCGTCAGGAAGAAATTAGTGCAGTGGTTCTTTCTGACTCTGATTGTTCTCTGCTACTGGACCCTGGACTTTCTGATGGGCCACCACCAAGTGGTGAGGGTTAGGCTACAACACATCCTCCTCGCTGACTCTCAGCACCGGGACCCATCAGGGGTGTGTGCTTAGTCTCTTCCTGTACTCCCTGTTCATCCATGACTGCGTGGCCAAACACGACTCCAACACCATCATTAAGTTTGCCAACTACACTACGGTGGTAGGCCTGATCACCGATGAGGATGAGGTAGCCTATAGGGAGGAGGTCAGAGACAGGACAATAACTTCTCCTTCAATCTCACAAAGGTGCTGACCGTGGACTACAGAAAACGGAGTGCCGGGCGCAATCCCAATCACATCGACAAGGTTGTAGTGGAGCGGGTTGAAAGATTCAAGTTCCTCTGCATCCACATCACTAAGGATCTATTATGGTCACCACAGTTATACAGCTGCACCATTGATACACCATTGTATCTACTTCAATTACCTCGTAACCCTGCACATCGACTCGGTACTGGTACCCCATGTATATAGCTACGTTATCGTTACTCATTGTGTATATTATTTTATGATTACGTGTTTAGCTCTTTTTATTATTTCTCTATTTTCTTTCTCTCTGCATTGTTGGGAAGGGCCCATAAGTAATCATTTCACTGTTAGTCTACACCTATTGTTTATGAAGCATGTGGCGAATATATTTAAATTAAATGTGGTTCTCTTTCCTTCGCTGTCATTCTCTCACTCAAATGTTTCTTCTCCACTACTTTAAACCATTGTTTCTCTCATTCTGTTTTCTTGCTTCATCTGTTTTAGCCTTTTTCTTCCCCCCTTCCACTTTTCTATCCCCTTTATGTATTTTCCTTCACCCCCCCATCTCTCTCTCTCTTTCTCGCTCTGCAAGTAACTCAAACTTGCTGAACCGAGTCAATTATATGGTTTCTTAGCTAAACACAATATTTACAACGGCTGGAACTGTGGGTGTTTATGATAGCTTATATTGTGTAGCCTACAGTTTGTTCAGAGGTACTGTATGACTTGGTGAGAGCTTATGCAATGACAGGGGAGTGAGGTCTGAGGTCTTGGCAATGAGTTATGAGTCATTATAGTGCTAGACTACCTATGTCTATGGCTTGAAAGGGTCATTGTGAACAGTTTACTAACTATTGTATGTGTATAGGGTAGGCGGTCTTTCACCCAGTTGGCATCTGGCAAAATATGCTTTATTTTAAATCAAATAAAAAATAGATTCATATCTCAATGGGATTCAATTTGATAAATAACTAATACCAATACAAATAAAAAGTAAGTTAATAACATACTTTCTCCATTACCTTCCATTTTTCATTTACCCAACAATAATCAAACCTAGGAAACAGTGATAGTCTGTCTTAGATACTGGAGTCGGCACTGCTCCCATAACCAACCCATAAGCCCTTGTGTCAGTCTGTTGAATGCATGTTGAAGCAAAAAAATACGCTCTTTGAATTCACGCTTGTTTGTTTTTAAGTTCCGCTCTCTATTAGGCAGTAAAGATTAGGAAAGTCAAAGAGTGGTAGTGGTTTGGTTATTTGGGCGGGGGTCGCTTTCAAACATTTTTACTGATGTTTCCCTATCCCCCGTAGCCTCTTTTTGAATACAGACGTACAATTTGAGGAATTAAAGAGGTGCGTTAAATGTTCTGCTCGTTGTTTTTGTTTTGATGTGTGCTTCAGGAAGGCGCCTCCATGCTTTGGTCTGACGCTTTGAAGAAAGTGGGAGAGAGTCAGTTTTTAAGAGGCTGTTTGGAAAGTGTTGCATATTTCTGTCTTCATAACCCCCTCCCTTCTCAATGGATGCACACATGCACACACACACACACACACACACACACACACACACACACACACACACACACACACACACACACACACACATATACACACACACACACACACGTTTGCACATAATTACAACATTGTATATAGACATAATATGACATTTGAAATGTCTTTATTCTTTTTTAACTTTTGTGAGTGTAATGTTTACTGTTATTTTTTTATTGTTTATTTCACTTTTGTTTATTATCTATTTCACTTGCTTAAGCAAGTGTTTCCCATAAACATAAACATATGTTTCCCATGCCAATGAAGCCCCTTAAACCGAAATTGAATTGAGAGAGAGACAGAGAGACAGAGAGACAGAGAGACAGAGAGACAGAGAGACAAAGAGACAAAGAGACAAAGAGACAAAGAGACAGAGAGACAGAGAGACAAAGAGACAGAGAGACAGACAGACAGACAGACAGACAGACAGACAGACAGACAGACAGACAGACAGACAGACAGACAGACAGACAGACAGACAGACAGACAGACAGAGAGAGAGAGAGAGAGAGAGAGAGAGAGAGAGAGAGAGAGAGATATCTCCTTAGCTGGTACGCTGAATCTACATTGACAGGCACTTGTCTGGGAGGCACTCCACTTCCAAAAACCATAAGTTTGGATTGAGGGGCGGCCAGAAGGAACTTTGACAGAAATGACAATTTAAAGAAGCAATTTGAATGAGGAAAGAGATAACTTCAGCAGTTCAATAATTCCGCTTCTCCAAAGTTTGCCAACAGAAGGGGCTCTTCTGTATTATTTGGAGACAGATTTGAATCAATTGTCAGTCTGTGAATACATTTCACACAAGGTGTTAAATAGTAACCCAGCCCTAAATGTGTTGTTAAAATAAAGCCCAAATCAAAATTTGATTGCATTTAAAACATGGTTCTACACAGTGCAACTTTGTTTGAATTCAGTGCATTAGCTAACAACCTTCCCAGCTAACAACAAATGTTCCCACAACTTTAGAGAAAGTTCCCTTGGGAGTCTGCAGGGCGTTTTCATAGGAATGTTCCAGTGATGTGTAAGGACTGTTTCCAAGACACCATTCCCACAACTTATCCAGAACATGGTTACAATGTTTTAAGAATATTCAATAATGTTCTATACATGTTTCATTGGAACATAGCAAGAATATTACAATTTTCTAAGGGTGAGGAGAATATTCCATCAATGTCACCAACAAACATGCACAGAACTTGGTTGCCATGGTCTCAGAATAAAATATATGAATTTTCTAGACATGTTTCATGGGAACATTGCAAGAGCATTCATGCGTTCAGTTCTCTGAGGCTTAGGAGAATATTTAATTAACATCACTGTCACGTTCTTGAAAATGAGCGGACCAAGGCGCAGCGTGAGTATAGTTCCACATATTTTTAATCTCTGTGAAACAAACAAAACAATAAAGAAACAACGAAACGTGAAGTCATGACATGCACACAGGTAACCAAACACAAACAATATCCCACAAAACACAGGTGGGGAAATGGCTACCTAAATATGATCCCCAATCAGAGGCAACGATAAACAGCTGCCTCTAATTGGGAACCATATTAGCACCAACATAGAAATAGACATACTAGATCACCCCCTAGTCACGGCCTGACCTACTACACCATAGATAACCAAGAGCTCTCTATGGTCAGGGTGTGACAATCACATCAAACATACAGTTGAAGTTGGAAGTTTACGTACACTTAGGTTGGAGTCATTAAAACTTGTTTTTCAACCACTCCACAAATGTCTTGTTAACAAACTACAGTTTTGGCAAGTCGGTTAGGATATCTACTTTGTGCATAATACAAGTAATTTTTTCTAACAATTGTTTACAGACAGATTATTTCACTTAGAATTCACTGTATCATAATTCCAGTGAGTCAGAAGTTTACATACACTAAGTTGACTGTGCCTTTAAACAGCTTGGAAAATTGCAGAAAATTATGTCATGGCTTTAGAAGCTTCTGATAGACATAATTGACATAATTCCAGTGAGTTGGAGGTGTACCTGTGGATGTATTTCAAGGCCTACCTTCAAGCCCAGTGCCTCTTTGCTTGACATCATGGGAAAATCAAAAGAAATCAGCCAAGACCTCAGAAAAAAATGTGTAGACCTCCACAAGTCTGGTTCATCCTTGGGAGCCATTTCCAAACACCTAAAGGTATCACGTTCATCTGTACAAACAATAGTATGCAAGTATAAACACCATGGGACCACGCAGCGTCATACCGCTCAGGAAGGAGACGCGTTCTGTCTCCTAGAGATGAACGTACTTTGGTGCGAAAAGTGCAAATCAATCCCAGAACAACAGCAAACGACCTTGTGAAGATGCTGGAGGAAACAGGTAAAAAAAGTATCTATATCCACAGTAAAACGAGTCCTATATCAAAATAACCTGAAAGGCCACTCAGCAAGGAAGAAGCCACTGCTTCAAAACCGCCATAAAAAAAGCCAGACTACGGTTTGCAACTGCACATGGGGACAAAGATTGTACTTTTTGGAGAAATGTCCTCTGGTCTGATGAAACAAAAATAGAACTGTTTGGTCATAATGACCATTGTTATGTTTGGAGGAAAAAGGGGGACGCTTGCAAGCCAAAGAACACCTCCCCAACCGTGAAGCACAAGGGTGGCAGAATCATGTTGTGGGGGTGCTTTACTGCAGGGACTGGTGCACTTCACAAAATAGATGGCATCATGAGGATGGAAAATTATGTGGATATATTGAAGCAACATCTCGAGACATCAGTCAGGAAGTTAAAGTCTGGTTGCAAATGGGTCTTCCAAATGGCCAATGACCCCAAGCATACTTCCAAAGTTGTGGCAAAATGGCTTCAGGACAACAAAGTCAAGGTATTAGAGTGGCCATCACAAAGCCCAGACCTCAATCCTATAGACAATTTGTAGGCAGAACTGAAAAAGTGTATGCGAGCATGGAGGCCTACAACACTGACTTAGTTACACCAGCTCTGGCAGGAAGAATGGGCCAAAATTCACCCAACGTATTGTGAGAAGCCTGTGGAAGGCTACCCAAAATGTTTGACCCAAGTTAAACAATTTAAAGGCAATGCTACCAAATACTAATTGATTGTATGTAAACTTCTGACCCACTGGGAATGTGATGAAATAAATAATAGCTGAAATAAATATTCTCTCTGCTATTATTCTGACATTTCACATTTTTTAAATAAAGTGCTGATCCTAACTGACCTAAGACAGGGAATTTTCACTATGATTAAAAGTCAGGAATTGTGAATAACTGAGTTTAAATGTATTTGGCTAAGGTGTATGGTAACTTCCGACTTCAACTGTACATGGTTGCCATCTTCTCAGAATAAAATTTAAGAATATTCTAGACACGTTTCATGGTAAGAACATTCATGTGTCCAATGGCATTTAAAACATAGGGCATTGTCATTGTCCTCTTGAGGATATTGATGAGGTCCCAGCTTGTTCCTGGGACATCCCAAAATACATTTTTAGGATGTTGCCTGATGGTCGCAAAAAAAACATTCTCCCAAAAAATCTATTTGTCATTACAGATGTTACTGTTGCCAAGCCCATGATTGGTGAACCAGTGATCCTTTCGCAACTCTTTTTTTGTTGGCGAGGTTAGGGACAATGTTTTCAATTTACATATATAATTACATTGTTCAGTATTTACTGTATTATTCAACATGTCCTCACCTGGGATTTGAACTCCCAAAATATTCTGAACCAAAAATTCTGAAAAAAATATGAAATTTCCATCCCCAACTACAACATTTTCTGCCAAGACAGAACTGCCAAAGGGGGTGGAGTTGCAATCTACTGCAGAGATAGCCTGCAGAGTTCCGTCATGCTATCCAGGTCTGTGCCCAAACAGTTCGAGCTTCTACTTTTAAAAATTCACCTTCCAGAAATAAGTCTCTCACTGTTGCCACTTGTTATAGACCCCCCTCAGCCCCCAGCTGTGCTCTGGACACCATATGTGAATGAATTGCCCCCCATTTATCTTCAGATGTAGACGCATGGTGGCTAGGAAAAACTCCCTAGAACGGTAGGAACCTAGGAAGAAACCTAAAGAGGAACCAGGCTATGAGGGGTGGCCAGTGCTCTTCTGGCAGTGCCGGTGGAGATTATAAGAGTACATGGCCATTAGACAATACACGTTCACTACCCATTAATATTGACTGAACATCACATTTCCATCATTTCTATCCCATGTGTGATCAAAGGTGTGATTATTGAAGACATCTTTCACAACGTAATAAAATCAAAGAAATGTTTAGCAGGCAGTAGTTTGCATCACTCCTGTCTTGAAGACTTGGCCATAGGTTCTCATCAAAATCGCAGTAGATATCCTCATTGTTCATGCACCTGGCAAAAACCTTTTAGGATGGCGAATCCAAGCCTGACATAGGCCTGGATTGAAATGATTGCATGTCTAATCCATGGCCTGAAGGAGGGTGGTATGGTGATGGCAATTATACATCTTCCACCTGCATTGTAATCGTGTATTGTATTTTCCAGTAATGTTTTTTACTTATGTATTGTAGTGGTCCTGTACATGGCTCAGTTCATAAGAGGCATGGCACTAGCAACACCAGAGTTGCGGGTTTGATTCCCACAGGGGTCACATGCCAAAATGTGTGGACTGATAAGAGTGTCTGCTATGTAAATGGAATATACACTGTGTGTCAAAACATTAAAAACAAACAAAAACAGTATTGAATTGCACCCCCTCCTCCTTTTCCCCTCAGAACAGCTTCAATTTGCTGGGGAATGGACTCAACAAGGTGTCGAAAGAGTTCCACAGGGATGCTGGCCCATGTTGACTCCAATGCTTCTCGCGGTTATGTCAAGTTGGCTGGATGTCCTTTGGGTGGTGGACCATTCTTGAGACACAAGGGAAACTGTTGAGCATGAAAAACCCAGCAGCATTGCAGTCTTGACATAAACCGCTGTGCCTGGCACCTACTACCATACCCTGTTCAAAGGCACTTAGATCTTTTGTCTTGCCCATTCACCATCTGAATGTCACACATACACAATCCATGTCTCAATTTTCTCTAGCCTTAAAAATCTTTCTTTAACCTGTCTCTTCCCCTTCATCTACACTGATTGAAGTGGATTTAACAAGTGACATCAATAATGGATCATAGCTTTCACCTGGATTCACCTTATCAGTGTCAGTGTATTACAGTGTCAGTGTATTACGGTATTACACTACTGTATTGGAATGTTTGTAAAGCAGTGTGACCCCACTCCCATGTTTACTGTATAGGGGATGCATTTCTTTCTTGTTTAGGACTATCTGGAATATTTCCCTATTGGTTTTGTATTGTATTGATGTTGTATTACTGCAACATAGGAGCTAGAAGCACAAGAATTTCGCTGCATCTGCTATAACATCTGCCAATCTGTGTACGTGACCAATATTCTTTGATTCGATTTTTTATTCAATTTGATTTGTTCTCTGATCTTGTCAATATCAGATTTGATTTCAACTTACTGTGAAGTAAAATCCTAATAGTCATCATTATAGTGGCTAAGTCATCATCACTGACTTGCCTAGTTTAAATAATGGTTCAATAAAAAAATAAAAAAATAAATAAAATACTACTACATTCGAGTATATATCCTAATTTTTCTGTTTTTACTTTACAAACATACAGTACGTTTTCATTATGTAGTGTTCAAAATCTGTAGTAGACAAACCAGCCAGTGTACATGTGAAATCTCTAGGTTTACCAAATGTTTCATGGATCGTCAATTAAGAGCAGTTGGATTAAGTAATAGTAAAATGTATCATAACCATTGAGAATAGAAAAAAAGTAACGTGAGCATTGCATTGTGCTGACATTCAACTTTCCCATAAAACTTTATATAAACATTTATTGCAATGTGAAACATGTATTTATAGATGAAAAACTGTTTGGTGAAAAAGAGACTTTAGGATTTCGTGTGCTGTACTTAATAAAAAAATGTGCTTAGAGTTCTGAAACAACTGTCTTTTTGATGATCTGTATTGAGTTGTGTACTAAGAGTTGTGGAAATGTACCACATACTTGTGAAAATTGCACCAAAGCATTTAAGAAAACTGTAATGCCAGCTCTGTTGGCATTGTCTATGTCATATCTACCAAGAAAATTCTCTTTGATTATAATCACAGTCGTGTATATCCCCACCAAACAGATACCTCGACGGCCCTGATAGAACTTCATTGGACTCTATGTAAACTGGAAACCACATATCCTGAGGCTGCATTTATTGTAGCTGGGGATTTTAACAAGGCTAATCTGAAAACAAGGCTCCCTAAATTTTATCAGCATATCGAATGCGCAACCCGGGCTGGCAAAATTCTGGATCATTGTTACTCTAACTTCCATCACGCATACAAAGCCCTCCCTCGCCCTCCTTTCGGCAAATCTGACCACGACTCCATTTTGTTGCTCCCAGCCTATAGACAGAAACTAAAACAGGAAACGCCTGTGTTCAGGTCTGTTCAACACTGGTCCGACCAATCTGATTCCACTCTTCAAGATTGCTTCGATCACGTGGACTGATATATGTTCCGGATAGCGTCGATCAACAACATTGATTTATACGCTGATTCGGTGAGCGAGTTTATTAGAAAGTGCAACGGTGATGAAGTACCCACGGCGACTATTAAAACCTTCCCCAACCAGAAACCGTGGATTGATGGCAGCATTCGCGCAAAACTGAAAGTGCGAACCACTGCTATTAATCAGGGCAAGGCGACCGGAAACATGACCGAATACAAACAGTGTAGCTACTCCCTCCGCAAGACAATAACACAAGCTAATCGTCACTATAGAGACAAAGTAGAGTCACAATTCAATGGCTCAGACACGAGAGGTATGTGTCAGGGTCTACAGTCAATCACAGACTACAAAAAGAAAACCAGCCCCAGCCCCGATGTCTTGCTCCCAGACAAACTAAACAACTTCTTTGCTCGCTTTGAGGACAATACAGTACCACCGACACGGCCCGCTACCAAAACCTGCGGGCTCTCCTTCACCGAAGCCAACGTGAGTAAAACATTTAAACGTGTTAACCCTCGCAAGGCTGCTGGCCCAGACGGCATCCCTAGCCGCGTCCTCAGAGCATGCGCAGACCAGCTGACTGGTGTGTTTACAGACATATTCAATCAATTGCTATCCCAGTCTGCTGTTCCAACTTGCTTCAAGAGGGCCACCATTGTTCCTGTTCCCAAGAAAGCTAAGGTAACTGAGCTAAACGACTATTGCCCAGTAGCACTCACTTCTATCATCATGAAGTGCTTTGAGAGACTAGTCAAGGATCATATCACCTCCACCCTACCTTGGGCCTACCCTGGGTCTCGACCCCGCCCTGTGCAACTGGGTCCTGGACTTTCTGACGGGACGCCCCCAGGTGGTGAGGGTAGGAAACAACATCTCCACCCCGCTGATCCTCAACACTGGGGCCCCACAAGGGTGTGTTCTCAGCCCTCTCCTGTACTCCCTGTTCACCATGACTGCATGGCCATGCACGCCTCCAACTCAATCATCAAGTTTGCAGACGACACTACAGTGGTAGGCTTGATCATCAACAACGACGAGACGGCCTACAGGGAGGAGGTGAGGACCCTTGGAGTGTTGTGTCAGGAAAATAACCTCACACTCAACGTCAACAAAACAAAGGAGATGATCATGGACTTCAGGAAACAGCAGAGGGAACACCCCCCTATCCACATTGACGGGACAGTAGTGGAGAAGGTGGAAAGTTTTACGTTCCTCGGCGTACACATCATGGACAAACTGAAATGGTCCACCCACACAGACAGCATGGTGAAGAAGGGCAACAGCGTCTCTTCAACCTCAGGAGGCTGAAGAAAATTGGCTTGTCACCAAAAACACTCACAAACTTTTACAGATGCACAATCGAGAGCATTCTGTCGAGCTGTATCACCGCTTGGTACGGCAACTGCTCCGCCCACAACCGTAAGGCTCTCCAGAGGGTAGTGAGGTCTGCACAACGCATCACCGGGGGCAAACTCCCTGCCCTCCAGGACACCTACACCACCCGATGTCACAGGAAGGCCAAAAAGATCATCAAGGACAACAACCACCCGAGCCACTGCTTGTTCACCCCGTTATCATCCAGAAGGCGAGGTCAGTACAGGTGCATCAAAGCTGGGACCGGGAGACTGAAAAACAGCTTCTATCTCAAGGCCATCAGACTGTTAAACAGCCATCACATCCATTGTGTGGCTGCTGCCAACATACTGACTCAAATCTCTAGCCACTTTAATAATACAAAATTGGATGTAATAAATGTATCACTAGTCACTTTAAACAATGCCACTTTATATCATGTTTACATACCCTACATTACTCATCTCATATGTATATACTGTACTCTATACCATCTACTGCATCTTGCCTATGCCGTTTGGCCATCGCTCATCCATATGTTTATATGTACATATTGTTATTCATTCCTTTACACTTGTGTGTAAAAGGTA